>NC_046370.1:25590099-25686205 GCF_011125445.2 Fundulus heteroclitus
GCGTCCAGGAGGCTCCTGACCAGATGCCCGAGCCCCTCAACTGGCTCCTCTGGACGTGGAGGAGCAGCGGCTCTACTCTGAGTCCTCCCCGGATGACTGAGCTCCTCACCCTATCTCTAAGGGAGAGCCCAGACACACTACGAGAAAACTCATTTCAGCCGCTTGTATCCGGGATCTCGTTCTTTCGGTCACGACCCAAAGCTCGTGACCACTGAACTTTGCCATTTCATATTTTAAAAAGGATTGCAAAATACTGAGAACTAGAAAAGGATGTCTGGAAAATTATGGAATTTCTATATTAAAAATGCGGAAGAACCTTTATCTTGATTTGATAATAAATGCATTTAGTCTTTCTAAAGTGGACATTAAGGTAATGTATGCAACAGAGCTCATGTTTAGACAGAAAAAAGACATTTAAATTCTAATGTTGGTTTATACTACATAGATATCCTCGCTAAAACTGCAAAGATTTGACATTCCTCCCCTCGGAAAACCATCTCTGCATGTTTAGCTGCAGCAGAGAGGTTGCACTTCTCTGCACTCTACAAGTGGTCGTTCACTTTGACTCTCACTGTTTAAATTAGCTGACTAATAAACTTTTAATATAAATGTATGTTTTAATGTGTTACTCTGTGTGGTGGGGAACATTTCACTAATATGGAACGCTTTAACCAGTCAGTTGGCTGCTGATCATTTGAAGTCCAATATATGTCTTTCAGGATGAGGTGGACAATCAGAACCCAGTGTTAAGAGAACCCCCCAACTCCATGAAGAAGTGAAGAGCTGGCTTAAAAACCAGAAGGTGCAGGAAATCTTTATGCAAGGTAAGCATTAATTAGGTGTTGTTTCCTAATAGACTGTCCAGGATTCATAGCTCCTAACTAGGGCTTGGCAGTATGGACCAAAAATAATATCTCAATATTTTGAGGCTGAATGCCGATATACGATATTTATCTCGATATGTTTTTCTTTTCATAAAGTAATTATAAAAAGGCATCCATGAATCAAAGCTTTATCCCAAATGGCTCATGGACACATTTTTAACAGCTAAAAAAATAACCTACAGAACACTCAAAAATATAATTATAATGCAACATAGACCATCTCAATATAAACGATAGTCTCATTTATATACATTTAAAAAAAATCTCGATATTTTTAAAATCTCGATATATTGCTCAGCCTTACTCCTAACTATCATCTTCAAACAGTATAACCTAATAATAATGTTCTTTTCTGTGCAGGACCTTACTCACTGAATGGCTACCGTGTACGTGTGTACAGACAAGACTCAGCCACCCAGTGGTTCACTGGAATCATTACACACCACGACCTCTTCAGTAGAAACATGGTTGTTATGAATGACCAGGTACATGATTAGTGAAAAGGAAATCTGCTACTGTTAAACAAGTCATTTGACATGTACTGTTGATTAAGTCAACTCGTGAATTTACTGTGTCACTGTGTTTATAGATTCAGAGATCAGGTTAATGGAGTTCAGTGTTTAAATTCCATGTCACATAGTTTTTTACATGTTTTATAGTTAAAGGGTTTTCAGTGTGGTAGATCATGGTATTTATTTCTATGTCTGAAATAGGGCTGTCACAAGCTATTATTTTACTAATAGATATTTTTATTGATTATTCTGATGATTAAGTCATCGGATACAAAAGTTGCCACATTCTGCAGATTATTTACTTAATAACTTAAAATTATGAGTTGTAGAAATACATGAAAAAATGTGTATTTGTCAAAAAGGTAAACGGCTGATTTAAAATCAGACATGATAAACACTTTATAAGTAAGAAACCATTCTTACTTTTATTTAATAGAATAGAAGAGAGAGGCATCTGTAGCTTGATGGGTTGAGTAGTCATCTACCAATTGGACGGTTGTGTTTTGATTCCAGCTTCCCCCAAGTTGCCCTACCAATCTGCGTATCGGGGTATAAATGTGTGCACGTTAGTGAGTGCAAGTGGGTGAATGTCGCCCTAATGTACAGTGCTTCTAGTGGTCAGTATGACTGGAAAGTGCTCTATAAGTTTAATCCATTTATCATTTACCTTTATTACCCCTCAGTGGGGAAACTGGGGTGTCACCGTGGAAAAAATAGACAGACGACACCAGACCTTTAAACACAACATTAATACATTTGAAAAGCTACATTTAAGTTAAGCTTTACAGCAGAAGAGAAAGACTTATCAGAAAGGGGAAATACTGAGCACATATTAATAGATAATAAGGTATGTTGACATAAATATGAAATGCTCAAAAAAAAAAAAAAAACATTTCGATTTACAGAAGGATGTAATATTTAAGTCAAACCTTCTTATGCCTTGCCTGCCTTGCCTTGCCTTGCCTTGCCTTGCCTTGCCTTGCCTTGCCTGTGCAGCGAGTTGTATTCAACTCGCTGCACAGTTTTCTTCTTTCTTCTTTTTTAAAGTGTCCCTACACCTTTAAAACTTTAGGTCCCTGCTTTTTGTCAGTTGCTTTCTCCATCCATAACATATAACTGCATATATCAGGCGAGGAAGGCTATCATTAGTGTAGCCACCATGTTGGAACAGAGTGCGCAGAATAGATCAACGTCATTTAAACGAAGCTCGAGGCAGATGATTTTGCTTCTATATAATTTTATGAATCGAGGTCCTCGAATCATTAGATGAATCGTCACAGCCCTTGAGAATCAAAATAGGAAACGGTCAAAAACAGAGTATGAAAAGAGCTGAGCAGTTGTTAAAATGGTGAGAATTTGTAATATAAACACAGATAGCTCTCCCTCTCAGGAGAGAGCGGTGTTAAGGAGGAAACGCAGCAGACTTGTTGAGTTGCGTAAGCGCAATGTAATATAAAGAAATCAGATCTATTTCTCTAACTGAAATTGGAAGGTCATGGTCAACGATTTAGACCATTGTTGTCGTGGCCTACCACTTTGTAAGCTGAGTTGCTGTTGTTCCCAGGGCTTCCACTTTGTTATAATACCGCTGACAGTTTCACTGTGTAGTATTTAGGAGTGCGAGGAAATTTCACGACGTAACTTAACAATAATATAATATATATATATATATATATATATATAATATATATATATATATATATATATATATGATTTATGTTATATGTTATACAATAGAGGTTTTGTGGTGACAGAGTGCTCTAAAAAGCTAATAAAATTGTGCTTTTCTTGCCCGTAAATCTGTTTTCTTGCAGCTGAAAGCCTCTGTTTGTTCACTGTCATGAATGTACCCCACTTGTCTGCTTGGCTGTAACAGCCCTAGCCATATACAGGCTCTCTAAAAAGTTAAAAGCCTGAATGTGCTTTATTTACATAAGTACCATTTAGATTTTAGGCACCAAAAAATGATGGTATAAGGACTTTTTATGGCCAGGAACAATCCCTTGATTAACTGTGAACAGTGTAAAACAAGACTGCTGTGTGTGCAGGTTCTAGAGCCTCAGAATGTGGACCCATCTATGGTGCAGATGACCTTTCTGGATGATGTAGTCCACTCATTGCTAAAAGGAGAAAACATCGGCATCACCTCTAGACGAAGGTCACGATCTAGCCAGAACAACTCGGCCATGTGAGTATATGGAAGCTCCTGTATTTTTAATACCTCTACATTGTTCATGATAGATTTTTAGACATTATAGATCAAGCTTTCTGGGAATGGAATAGTTTTTTTTCTATCTCACATAGCTGACAGCTAACAAAAGATTTAAAAAAGAAAAACAAGTGGGTCACATTAAGTTCTTTTAAAACTTAGTCATCTACACGTAGTCATGTTGAGAAAAGTTGGGTGTTTTATGCGTGGTGCTCAGTCACCACTCACAACAACATTCTCTGTTGCTCTGCTTAGACGTTAGTTCTTTTCATGTCATTAATTGTGTCAGCTTAATGCATGAAAATCTATCATTTCCTTTTATATTATTTTCTTTGTGTTTGCTCTTTATTTTTTATTGTCAGAAGATACCTCATAAAACAAACATGCAGATTTCAGTCGGTTACTTCTGGTCTCTCAGTCATTAACAAAATCTGTCCTTGTCCCACATTCATTTCATTTTGTTTCATTTTGATTTTCTTTTGTTTTTATTATTTTTGACACATTAAAGATGGCAGGAGGGAGACCCGTCGGGACCACTGGCAACTCTCAGGTACCCTTAAAGACCCCCACCTCTCTACCAGCTTCCAAAACCCTCTTACCTACACTTTCCAGAACACATTCTAAAAGCAGAAGTTGAAGCTAAGTGTAGCTTAAGCCCCTTTCAGATCAATCGTTCCACACAAAGACACAACCATGAACACACTATTGTGGACCACTTTGTCCTTTCACGCATTACAAGTTGATCAGTGAAAGTCACGTATCCTGAGTTCTTTTAGGGCAGGCAGCTGAGACTGTGGAACCGAAGGGCATTCCCCCTACATCCAGCTGAGGTGTAGTGCTTTTAAATACAAGGCAGACTGCGCACCATATTTTTCTTTGTAATAACCTGTTGTTACCTGCACCAGATTCTGCTGATCAGCTTATTTCTTAAATCTGAAGTCACTGAAGGATCATACAGTAGCCCTGTTCTCCACAGAACCACAGTTCCAGTTTCTCTCGTCGTTTCACTTTGTTTCATATTACTGCGCCCCAGTTGTTCTACAATCCCGTACACCCCCAACACTTTGTAGTTGTTACAGGGTTTTTGACAACCTCCTGGGTGAAACAGGTCTGTTGTGTTGGTTCACCTGAACTCCCACTGTGTGTGAGGACCTTTCGTTGATTAGAAAAGGTGTAGAGACCACATTTAGATCACAGAACGAAAGTATGATCTGAAAGGGGTTCACAATTCCAGATCAAATAGTTTTTTAAACAGTTCGTTGCCGACTACCATAAAATATTTTAAAACCTCTAATTCAGTCTTGGTATTCACCTACAATGTTTAATTCCTGTATTGTATGACTCTAGTTGTTGCTCTCCCTCATCAGATGTAACCAGGTGTGTTTCAGCATTTTAACTCTTAGATGATCTCAGTGCAGCTGGTATAAGTGCTGCAAGTCTGTCTGAAACATGACTCAGCATGAGGCTTTAGGCAGAGTGCTTTTCTTAAATTCTCAACAATATTTAGTTTCCTACCTGCTGTTGATAATAGACAGTACTTGCTAAAACGTTATAATGGGATTATTTTATGAGACAAGACTGAAAACACTGAAAACAAAAATAAAATAAAATCCGAGCACAAAAAGGTTACTGTAGCGCGCGCTGCTTTATTGTGGAGTTTTACATGCCCTACTTTTACATCAGTTAACAGTGCTCTCTGTACAGCATGTTGCATGTTGTTATCATGTTAGCTACGTTGTCAGCAGCAGCATGTAATGAATTCCATCTAATACCTTATTTTCGGACTATAAGGCACACTTAAAATCCTTAAATTTTCTCAAAAAATGATGGTGCGCCTTATAATCCGGTGCACCTTATATATGATTACCGTTGTGCTTAATGATTGATTTTATGTGTTACAATGCACTCAAAAATCTGTTAAAATATGTAAGTATGACTTTGGTTCGCAACAAAGCTGCTCCGCTCAATGGTCCTGTCTACAAGACTGCCTGACTGTAATGTCCAAACTAGAAGTGCATTCATGTAAGGCAGTCTGCGCCTGGAATACGCGCTAGCGACAATAAACCAATTAAGTTAATTCAATATAAAACATAAGTTTATTTTGGCCTTATGTTAGAAACAGGGCAGTGTCGTCCATCTGTCTCCCGACAGAGACGGATAGGTCTACCTCTCAGAAGAGAGCGGTGTTAAGGAGGAAACAACACCGGACGTGTTGCGGTGCGTAAGCGCAGCATAAGCAGGTCCTATGCTTAGGTCAGCTTTTCATTTTAATCAATCAATAAGTGTACACTACAAGCATAATACGCGTGTATTTACGCTACGCGATGCCTAAATTAAATTGAAGTTCTAATTTCAGATGTGTATACATTCCTGTTTGGCAGGGAATAAACGGGAAAACATCTTGTGTCAAAGTTAATTTCCAGAAGTATCCTAAAATAAGAGTCGTGAAAAGTAAAGCGCCATGGATGATGTAGTTGTGACAAGCTAACAAACTAAAATATGCGATTTCTAATCAGATTTGGTCAAGACACAGACTTTTAGATCAAAACATAGGATATGTTACTGGTAATTTAATACCTTACCCATATATTACTGGTAATTTGTCTTTCTTTAATCACTTAGCCATGACAAAAGTTCTTCTCTCTCCGCAGAATCATGTAGCTGCATACTTTGCAGCGTCTGGTGTAAATTTGCGCTTTAAAAAACACGCCCGTAACCCGCGCTGCTTACGTTACGCGGCCAGTGTATTTCCTCCTTAAGGTGACCAGATTTTATTTCTCTAATGTAAACTGGGGACGTCTCTGATTTTGTTAAGTACAGACTCTCTGCCTGGGGGTTGGTTTGTTTTGTCTGAACTGCAACGTCGACGGGGCAGGGAAGGTGCGTTTGGCAAAGCTCTACTACGTTGGAACAGCGGCAGGACTGGGTAAATACCTCTTGTTGCGCTAACCTTTTTTTACTCCATCATGATACACTGAAATTGGGGAAATTTTGGCTGGGGACAGGTCATCCAAAATGGGGTCTGTCCCCTGAAATCGGGGACATCTGGTCACCCTACCGGAGGGGCGGAGTGATATTACACACTTGGGAAGACTATGTAAAGCGCCTTATAATTCGGTGCGCCTTATATGTAGACAAAGATACATATAGACAGGTAAATTCACTGTGCGCCTTAAAATCTGGTGCACCTTATAGTCCGAAAAATACGGTAATGTGCCGTTCACATAACCCCACTTAAAAAAAGTGTTACAATCTCTGAAATGAACCTTCATTGTCATTTACAGTTTAAAATAAAGCAACATATTCTTTATATTTAAATATGTATTTACTACAAAGAAAATAGGCATTGTCTTATTATGAGACATTTAAAAAAAACTCTGGAATTATCAGTTAATTATACCTGACTGACTTTCTTCATATGGGGTTTTAATTGTTCCACTGTTCCCTTTGGGAGGTTTCAACCACTGATGATTAGAACCCTCATGTTTGTTTTGATCTAAAATGTTGAAGTTGTACAGTACCGGATGTGAACTGTGACATTTTTCTTCTGTCATCTGCTGATACTCTAGCAGGGTACGGTTGTCTTCTTCAAGTAATGGTCACAAACCATCGCTTGAAGGATCTTTTATATGCTTTTAACATTTGGCTTAATGATAGAACCCAGAGTCCAGCTGTGGTCAGTACAAATACAAACTACAACCTTTAAACTAATTATGAAGGTAGTTTGAGTTTATTCTCTAATTTTGATGTTTGCTCATGTGCATGTCTAACTTCATTTATTTGAACAGAGTCATTACACACGAGCCCAGGCCAACAGCCCCCGTCCCATTATGATGTCATCAGGACTCAATCCTAAAAGCTCACAGGGACCTCAGGCCTCTCAGCATCAAATCCAACAGGCAGTTAGCCAGTCTTACCACTCACCAGGCGGTAATGGCCGTGAACAAAGAGAGCAGCGCAACGCTCGCTCTTCCAGGAGGAAAGGATCAGATAGCAGTGTTCCAGAGGAGGACAAGGACAGGAAAGAAGAAACCACTGGGCGAGGTGAGAACAATCACTCACACAAGTCTGAAATTAGATGAATTTACATTTAAAGGCAGGAGAGTTGCAATATAGATTATATATTTATAGATTGCAATATAGATTATATATACAATATATATTTATTTTGCTCCAGAAAAGATGAACCTTTTTAAACATCTAGACTATATGTTTTCTTCATAAATCCACTGGAATATTTTAAGTGTGTTTTCTTTCCCCAACAGATTATCCAGAACACCAATAAACCTGTTTTTACAAAACAAAAACAACAGCAAAATGCTAATTTTATCACACATAAGTATCAAAGTTACTACGAATGTCAACACAGCAATCTAGGTCACCCAGGCAGTCAGCTGCTCAGTCACTTCAGTCTTCTCAGTTTTGTGGCTCATACACCCCCCCATGTGTCCAGACCACAGCATTGACATGCTTTTTACCTCTCCTGATCTGTCACATAAAACCAGTCCTTGTAGGATCCAGGCTCTAGTCCTCCTCACTGCTAACCTTTCAGCAGAAGGCCATCACTCTGCCATGTGTACAGCTTGGTTGTATACCTCCTGCTTCATTGCCCCGAAGCTGGGAACATTTGGCTGTGTCATATTTGTTTGTTTCTTCCACAACCAGTCTACTGACTGGCCTTCAAAATCTTAGATAGGTCCTAAATACACGAAAAATTGAAAGATATACATAATTAAGCCTTTAACTTGACAAGCCAGCTCAGCGCTACTACATAGTGGTGTGTGATCATTGTGTTCACGTTTGAATGTGTAAATAATTGTCTTTTCTGCTCTGCACATCACAGATAACGTCTCGTCTAAAATACTTTTAGTCAAGCAAATCAACAGTTGTTTTGTTTTTTTCTTTTATGGGGGGCTTTTGTCTCCTTATGTTCTAGTTTCCTTGTCCACTCGTCAATGTTTTCAGAATTCAACGCTAAACAGCCCTCACCTCTGCTTGCTTCTGGAAAGTCAAATTTTCCTCTCCAGATGATGTTTTGAGCTCAGTACATTTATCTTTGTGTAACATGATAAAACTAAATGCTGGTGTTTTCATTTATCCAGAATCCAAGGCCAAGATCAAGCAGACGGCAAGCAAACGCAGGAAAGGTGAGGAAGATGAGAAGAAAGCTGGTCTGAAGAGGCCGAAGGCTGACATGACGTCAGATCTGTCAGAGAGCAGTGACTCAGAAAACCCCCACAAGAGGACCACCCACTCATCATGCTGCTCCTCCTCTTCATCGTCCTCGTCATCTTCTTCTTCGTCCTCTTCCTCCTCAGAGCCCAACTCTGAAAATGAGCTAAAGACTCGCAGCAGTGATGTAATAAAAAGTGCCATTTCCAGTATGGAGGACGACGAGAAGCCAGTGTTCAAGGGACCCAAAATGAACGATACCTCATCTCTCATCAGGTGCATATCTCCATGGGCGGAGCTTCAAGCACCAGATGACATTAAGAAAAGTGCAGTAAAGGAATCAGGTCAAATTCTATCAAATGAAGAGGAGGAGCTAGTGGCAGTGACTCAGATCACTCAATCTCCACTGCAGCAAACATCTCTTATAGCTGACATGGCACAAAGTGGCCCCACGGAGAACAGCAAGAACACTGTAAAAGGTAGGCTACAGTATGCTGCTGTGTAAGGGCTGTCAGCTTCTGTCAGCTCCTGTTTACCCTGTTTAATGTTTTGTCTTTTAGCATCATCTCCATCCCAGACACCACCACTGTCTCAGCTCCATGGCAGCAGCGTGATAGACATTACAGATGAAGCTCAGGCCACTGTACACCAAGAGAGCTCAGAGGCAGTGTCAGCACTGCTTGCCTCCCAGAAAGACGAGTCAGTTGCCCACTCTCCGTACCTGCCCCTCAACCCTTCCCCTGTTTCCTCACCTCCGGTACCTACGTCCCCTTCCCCTTCAGAGGGATGCCGCAGAACCGAGCTGGACTCGCTCTTGAAGCCGCCAGGAATTTTAGGAAGCAGTGTTACTTCGCCCAAAAGTTTAAACAGCAAGACAGAGTTTGCACCAACTGAGGTCATGAGGTGAGTAATGGTAGTTGTTTTTGTCTGAACATGTTAAGGTCATGCAGCAATGTAAACAACTTTCTTCCACTTAGCTTTCCATTAATATCATTACATTTGGATTATTTTTCTGATCCCTTCCTGAGGTCTATCTAGCAACACAAATGCTTTTTCCAACAATAAAACAGACATCTGTTTTCAGGGATGGACTCAGGAAGGTGGGTTTTTGTTTCCAACAGACAAACTTTTGGCAATTTGTGACAATCAAATTATATTCTTTAGGACATCCGAAAATGACCATCGAGCCGTTTACTTGTTGTGAATGAGAACATGCTGCATTGAGCGTTATTGCTTATAATAATCAAGTTTAAACAGACGTGATTATCCTCATACTTCTCAGTATATTAAGGTAATGGTGGTAAAATGTGAAATAAACACATGCGTCCTTTTTCAGTTGTAACAAAGAAAAAAAAATGACAAAGGACGCATTTATCCCGTTGGATCCTGCACTCACGACATAAGCAATACAAATTCTGTCAGGGATAACAAGCAGGACATTTGAAAGCATTTCTCCCCATCAGAACAGACTCCACCGACGTCTTCATGGCCAGGAGGCGTTCGGTACCCCGACTCTGTGGGAGTTTTCAGTGCAGCCATCCTCAGCAGCTGTTTGTTTACAAAATGCAGATATGTTTACCAAGGCAGGTAAATTATGTCGCGACTCTGAGCGCTCTCTCTTCTGGCGGGAATGTGACTCTGAGCTGAAAGTAGAGGAGCAATGACTAGCTTAGGAGAAATATTAAAGGTGGCTGCACATTTTGTTGTACTGGGCACCGCAAAGACTCTCTGCAGACATTTTAAACTTCATAGCTGAGCACTCTTATTGGCTATTTGTTGTGACAAATTCTTACATTTCCCACAGCAGACACCCACCACACACCTGTCAGTCCGTGGTGCAGGTATGCCGCACAGCTGCCTTGGAGACTTCTTCCCGCTGAGCAGTTTAGTGACGTCACGTACGCTCGTAAAATTGAGCTCTGCACGTACCTGTCCTTGGACTCATGTAAGCGTTATTAAGTGGGAGCCTAGAGACAGAAATAGCTCGGAGTCTGATCTGGCGCCATTTAAAAAGGCTAATTTTAATAAAATTAACCATGAACATGCACAGACGTATAATAATTTACTGCATGCCGTGAACCTCTTGGGGGGCAGGCGATTTTGTTGGTGTGACGGGGCGCCACCCTTGTTGAATAGTAGGGAAAAAAACACTGGAACAGAGATAATATATGCACTCTCACAAAAACTCAGAACATTCCTCTGAGTAAGACGATGGAGCTTCACCTGATCTCATTAAACCTAACAGAGCCAACTGACTGATTTAGCTTTATTTGGAAGCTGTCTAAATGTATTTCTCCCATCAAAATGGAAGCTGTGACAGAATGTACAGTAAGAGTTTTTAAGAAAAACCGTATCTACTTCTCAAATGCCTTTGCTGGTTTAATTTCATTTAATACTTTTATGTGTTGGTTCTTGTAATTCTAAAAATAGCACAGAAAGCTTGGTTTTCATGACCATGCACCAGATGTCATCCCAGTTATCTTTTTTTGAGATCAGGGATCAGGTTGATTATCCAGGATCAGTTACAGGACAGCAGTAATGATTTATGTCAGCTGTCTTTATAATGGTTTAAACATCAACATTAAACAGTGTTCAGGCTGTGTGTTTGATCCTTGCATGTTTTTTACTCTTTTGTTAAAGAGTTTCTTTTTGTCCTGTGTTTTTTTTTAAGGCCTGCCACATCAACAGCTGAAAACTCACCCATGGTGGACAAAGAGAAAACGGTTCTCTCTCATCTCCAGCTTCACCATCAACAGCAGCAGCAGCTGCATGAGCAGCAACACAAACAACAGCTGCAGCAGTACACATCTGTCCACCATGGAGTTCCGCCATGTTTATCTGAGGATTACAGAAAACCTCCACAGCAGCAAACGCCCCTTCACAAGAGCAGTGGCACCACCACCCCTGACTTGGCCAAATCCAAAGTGAGCCCTAGCCCTACACCCACTACTGTTCAGCTCGACTCCCTGAAACAGAAGCCCCCCAACAGCTCTCACAACCAGCTGTATTCTAACACAAACCCAGCTGACCTTCTGAAAGCCAAGCCCCATCCTGGACTCCTGGACATCTCCAAACCTAAAGCAAATACGTCTCCTGAGGTCAACAAGCATAAAATCCTGAAGTACCCAGATTCCTCCCCGTCTCCAAGTGCTCGCTTGCCCATTAAAGTAGACTTAGCAGAACCTCCACGCTCTGGTTTCAAACCAGTGCCCTTGCGGGCAGAGGTGGGTGGAGTCAGTACAAGCAGCAGCACCAAGAGTCCGCTGATCATTGACAAGAACGAGACTTTCACAGTTTACAGGGACCCAGCGCTAGTTCGCTCTGACACAGACAGTTCTGTCACTCCAACTAATTCCTCTAACCATGTGACAGCCTATCTCCATCCCCACCTGCACACCTTGCACCCACCCTCCCCTCACTCCGCCTGTCTAACGTCCCCATCCCATCCCCATGGTGCCTCTCACCTCCTCGCCCCTTCTCACTCCTCGCCTCTACCTCATCCACACCTTTTGCCCCATGGAATGCTCTCAGCTATGCATCCCCCTCCAGGGTCTCTCTTTGGAGGGCACCCTCGGCTGGACTCCTCGGGCAGTCTGAGTCACCTTGCCCTCCCTCACCCAGCTACCACACATCAGCAGCAGTTCCTACAGGTGTGTGTCTTGATACATAGTAACTACAATAATACAGACACCTTGCACCTTTTAAACTCTTCCTTTTTTGCCTTATCCTAGAAGTAGTAATAATGCTGTATTAGCAAAAAGATCCCGTGAAAACCTTCTCTCTGTTTTCAGGGCCATGGTGGGACAGCAGGTCTTGGTTTATACCCTATCATATGGCCTTACAATGGGACACCACCCCCATACCCCCCAGGACTCAACCTACCACCAACTGCTAAATGGGTCCACTCTGAGAGTCCCATCACTGTGAATTCTGAGGCATCTCTAAGGAGGGTAGGTGTAATCCTCAGAGGTCTGTGGGTCTACAGCATGGATTCTGTTCAATTCCATTTTATTTGCATAACAACAATTTACAACACATGTCATCTCAAGGCACTTTACAAAGTCAAATTCAATCAAATCATACAAATTGGTCAAAAAAATCCCTATCTAAGGAAATCCAATAGATTACATCAAGTCTTGACCACCAGCATTTACTCCTGAAAGAACATAGAGCCGCAGTAGACAGTCGTCTGCATTGTCGATGGCTTTGCAGCAATCCTGCATACTGACCATGCATGAAGCTACAGTGGAGAGGAGGTTAGAGAAGACAGAGCAGAGACACAAAAAGCTCAGAAGCACACACTGATCCAGGAATCCTTTCTATGTTATATGGTAATAGATGTATCAAATATTTTCTTGGGGTTTTATGAGATCAACTCACACAAAGCAGCACACAACTGTTATATGTAAATAAATGAAAACAATGTACCATTTTCCTGCCATTTAAGACTCTGAAAACGGTGGTGTGCATTTTGTTTTTAGGCTTGCTTAGCCAATACTTTGTAGAACCACCATGTCCCACCACATTCTCCCTAATGTCCTTCTAGGGTCATTGTTCTTCAGTCCCAGTCTCAAGTCTGCTGCTGGACTGGACTGAATTTAGCTCCATACATCTCAGCTCTGAGCAGCTTCCCTGTCTCAGTTTCATACTGCTAGCATGCATCACAGCAGGGATAGTGTGTCCTCAAGTCTTTGATTTTAGTCTCTTCTGAGCAGACCACCTACTTCTTGGCTGTTTGCTGTGTCCCTTACATATGATAATCTGCATACTCTTCCAGTAAAGCAGCTCCTCCTGTGCTAGCATGGACATCTTGGTTTCTTCTCTGATTAATACTGTTTCTTGCTCTGTTTTCTTTAAGCATCTCTACGCTGCAACATAACGTTTGTAAATCTTTTCACTTAGATTCTGTTTGTAAAACATCTGTCTTAAAGTAAAATTATTTTTGTTTATTTTATAGAGTTTTCTTAAGTTTGACTTTTCTGTATTTAGATTAGACTAAAGGATTAAACAAGCCCAACATATTTTAGTTTTTATCCAGCACTGTTTGGGACATGGAGACCTCCTCAACCCGAAACCAAGATTTCAGATATTCCTCTGATTTTTATTGAATTTTCAATCTTGTATAATAATGTAATTTATCATACAATATGATGCCAAAGGTTCTGAGTTAAATGTGAAAATCTAATTTTCCACAGTGGTTCTTAAAGTACCATTAGAGTTGTTGCTGGTGTAAAGAAAGTGGTGAAATGAACAGGAGTTTCTTTTCATCCTGTGCATGTGGGACTTAATTGTACAGTCTGTATGGACCTATGGCTTTTCTTTTCTATATATTTAACTGTTTCTAACTTTTTGTAACTTCGTTCTCACATTAACAATTAACCAGTAGCGCTAAAGTACTTTTTTCCATGTCTACATTTTGTGCGTCTTGTGCAGAACACTGCTAGTCCATGGCTGCATCAGGCTCCTGGTAGTTCCAGTGATGGTCTCGGTTTATTGAACCACATTCCAGTCAGGCCAGCCAGCGCTGATGCTCATCGCCCCTCTGCTAAGATCAGTGCACACACAAACCCATCAATGTCAAAGGCGGCAATGGATGTTCATAAAGAGTAAGACAACAAGCCCTTAACTTTCTTTTTTCCAAAAAAATACGACTGGAAGTTTGAACTGTGAAACAAGGGATCAAGTGAGTCTAGTATCTGTTATGTGTTAAAAGCTAGATGGATTTGTCTTATTTCTTAATTAAACTTAAAGGTTCTATGTCATGCTTTGTTAAGCCTTCCAAAGTCAACTATAGGCATATATATATGATGAAATATTGCCTTTGGCACTACAGAGTATTCATTTGTTATGAAATATTAGTTTTCTGGTGCCATTTTTCCAACCTGGAAGAAAAACGCTTGCCTTCACTCTGACGCCATCTCTCCCCATGTGGGGTCGCCCTAGAGCCGCTGTAGCATGGTCTCAAAAAAGAGCAGTTGCTGTGCAGATTAGGGCCGCTTCATCTCAACTTTGAGCTGGAATGATCATGCTTTGCCTCAAATCACCGCTCGTTGAGCATGTTGTTTACTGGGCAGGGACGGCGCAGTCAATGTAAGCACTTCCTGGTAATGATTGCTCTACGTAGACCCGGTGTTGGCCACTCGTTTCTCAGAGAGCAGAATTCACAAGGTTTCAGACATGCATGAATCAAGCAAAAATACCGCTTTGGGTAGGTTGATGATGAAGGAGTAGCATGATAACATAGTTAATAGCTCAAAAATGTTGATTTTGCACGATCTAGGCCCTTTAAATATCTTGCTTAACTCTAACTGCTTGGGTGTTGAAGCTATTTATTTGTTCTCTGATCCTAATATTTTATGTATTTTCAGAGAAGAGCATTAAGTAAACATTAACCATCATTGCTTATTTAGTAATTGTTAACATTTAAAAAGGGGAAAGCAAAATGTTCAGGTAGATCTAAAAAAAGTAGAACATCATTAAAGAGTAAAATATGTTTGGCACTTTTTTAGAAAGTGAAACTCATGTTGAGTCATTACAGATAATGTGAAATGTGAAGCGTTTGATGTTTATGATTTACAGATAATGAAAACCCAGAATCTAAAAATTGGAATATTACATAAAATCAGTAAAAAAAAAATATTTTAAACAGAATTGTATGTCTTGTAAAATGTATGTTTATTTCTATGCACTCAGTGTTGGTTGGGGCTCATTTTACATGGAGGCAGTCAGCCAGTGGTTCTGCTGAGGTGTTCAGGAAGCCCAACTTTGATAGCAGCCATCAGTTCACCTGCATTATTGGTTCTGGTGTCTCTCATCTTGTGGTTGACAATACTCCATAGATTCTCTCTTTTTGCGGCCGATCAAGCACAGCAGCTTTCAGAGAACGCTGTAGGTCAGAAAACAAGGTTAAAGATTGATTTAATACAGACTAAGTTTTGAATGATGTACCAAGCAGGCAGAGTAAGTTACACATGGTGCTGACGTTCCCTCATTAGTTTAACATTAAGTATTAACATTGTTACAATACTATTATATGATTAATAGTGTTTTATGTGCAGTTAGCATTTTAAGTAGCATCATTAGGTGCTGCTCATCTCATAGTCTTTGAATGATGTAAATGAAGGATTTTCCACTGCCCTTGGCATTACAAGAAAAATTTCCCTATTTCATGTTGTACTTGGTTTTCTTGTGATGATGTTTAAGGCAAAAATGTTTGCACTGACTTACTTAATTTGTCTGTATGCAGAGATGTGGAGAAAAAGGGCTTTGTGGATCCCATGAGGAGTTTGACTTTGGCTCAAATTAAACAGGATCAGACAGACAGAAGTCATACCCCAACAGGAAAAGATGTCCACCTGCATCGCCTTTACCTGGATCCACACAGCAAAGCCCATATGACAAATCCACAGGTACATGCCTGCACTCTGACTGCTTGGAAACCCCCATAATCCTTAATGGCTTTCTTAACAACAGAGATGTGACTTAGAATCAAGTCTGACTCGAGTCACAAATTTAATGGCTTAAGACTCGTCTTGATAAAATCACAATAGACTTTGGACTTGAGGCGTTTGACTTAAAAATTTTCCATTAAAATGTCACTTATACAATGCCTCTATTAACGTTTAATCTTAATGACCTTATTATGCTAAAAATATTTTAGCATAATAAAAATGATTTCCACATGCAGCATGTCAGAAGTCTGTCTGTGAGTCACTTATAGATTCTTGGGTCAGTTGTGTTATTAATTTCCAACCAGTTAATAAGAACTTCTCATATTTCCCCAAATCCCACAGAACATAATCCTACATTATTTAATCTTTATACTAGGGCTGGGCAAGTTAACGCGTTAATTTCGCGTTAACTCATTAGACTATTAACGGCGATATTTTCTTTAACGCGCGTTAACGCATGTTGGTCACATGCTTTTATTTTGTGAAGGTCTGTTGCTGCGGTGTAGGGGTTTGAATCAGAACAGTAAGTGGCGATAATGCGCCAATAACCTCGCTGTCAGCCCAGCCTCAGATTCAAAGAGGAAGAAAGGTGCTGGCCGGAAAAAAACACAGCTGACATGCGGAAGGCGGTGTTTCCCGCAGGTACCGCGAGCGAGCTTAGGCGAGGCGAGGCGGTGAGTTGGCGGCCGGAACAAGTTTTGTGCGGAGCGGAGCGGAGCGGGGGGGGGGGGGGGTCTGCATCGACGCCGTCGGTGAAGTCGCTTCTCGTTTCAAAGTATCCATGTATTTTTGCCTGTTTTCCCCCTGCCATTCACTATATGCGCGCGAGAAAGCAACAACAAAAAACCGCGTGTCAACGTCAAATAAACGCAAGCATATCGAGTTAGCAAGCATTTCAGTTTAAAGTTCTTCCAGCATGGAATATGACAGAAACAAGTTAGTTGTAACCACTGCCAAGTTAAACTTTGGTATTGAACATAAAATGGTAATGCTGCTCCCTGCTGTTACCTCAGAAATTGCCTGTTTTTGGTAGATTTTTTCCCCATAAAGAGAATTCCGTCAGTGGCAATAAGCTTTAATTTATTATTATTGCTATTTTTTGTTTTACATGTTTAAGTTGAGCTTTACACTAAATATGTGTTACTGATAAGTGCTACAAATGTTACAACACTTTTGTTCATATGGCAGCAGAACATTAAAATAAAAGTGCTCTTTACACTACTTTTGAATTCATTCTTGGAGTTTGTAAATACAATGCGATGATTAATCGCGATTAATCGCGATTAATCAGTGCGATTAATCGCGATTAAATATTTTAATCGTTGCCCAGCCCTACTTTATACACAGATTAGAAGGTGATACACCAACATGTTTATGTAGGAGGAATGTCTGTCACCCTGTATAGTCACCAACTTGTGCTGGACAGTGACCCCTACCTTCAATGTTGAGATGTACAGCAGCAGCATTTATTTCAACGCCATGAAACAGGAGTAATCTCATTTGAATTACTTACTGAAAAATAAACATGTATATAAACGTAATGTTGAAATCTTATCTTATGAAATGATGAATTAAATCTAGGAATGTCCAAGTTTAAAAGCATATCTCCAAGCTATGGTGTAATAAAACAAAAATGGGGATTTCTTCTCATAACATAACAAGATGTGGTTCAGTGATCAAGTACCCATGTTTGTGAGCCACCAAATTAATCAAATTTTTGTTAGACTGTAATTATGTGTCCTTAGTGATCCAGGAGCAACAGAACAGCTTATTGCATGTCACCCTTAAAAACTCCAAAACTCCTATAAACTACAGTCAGCTGTCACCTAAGAATAATAAAAATGCTTGGTCTCAAAATACCAAAACTTACACAAAACTGATGCTTTTCAGTTTTTGGTGTTTCATTCTTTAGTAGTCTCTGGCGAAAAAGGGAAAGCAGTGATTTAAAAAAAAATTCTCCTGCGTATACCTGCTTCAAATTACCCAGAAGTGTTTGCACTAAGACTCCATAGAGGTAATGTGCACATGGTTTAAAGATTTAAGATGAGATTTGTTATAAGCCGACTTCCAGGACTGTCAAGTCACTTTTGCCATTTTCTTCTTCATTCACCGCTGTTTTTATTTGTTGCAGCACAAATTAACACTGTAAAGCAGGAAATACACCAGACGCGTTGCAGTGTGTAAGTGCAGCAAAGCAACATACGCGTGTCCTAGGCTTTGGTTAGCTTTTCATTTTAATCTGTCAATTAATTTACACTAGAAGCATAAGCATGTGTACGACGCGTGTAGTTTCGCTACACAACGCCTAAATTAGATTAACGTTCTAATTGCAGACACGTATGCACTGCTGTTTGGCAGGGAATATACAGGATAACAACATCCTGTGTCAAAGTTCACTTTTGAAAGTGTCCCAAAATAAGAGTTGAGCCTCAGTTGGGCCACAAGGTGGTAGAAGTCACCTTGGTGCTGACGCTGCTGATTGACTGACTTCACTTGTTTTTGCAGAGCCTTTCATCTCACAACACTTCATCAGCTATATATATATATAGATAGATAGATAGATAGATAGATAGATAGATAGATAGATAGATAGATAGATAGATAGATAGATATAGATATATATAGATATATAGATATATTAATCTTGGGGGTGCGTCAACCCGGCTGGGACATGGAAGGGGGTGCGCGGCTAAAAAAGTTTGGGAACCCCCTGCTCTACATGCATGCGCAGTAAATTAATCGGAACAAGTGTTTAGATGGATGCTGATCGGATTATAGATTATAAACCAGCCATCTCAATCAGAATACAAATTCATTCTGGTGGTCATAGATTGTTGATTAAGCTTTAAGTTTTAAATTTGCTGACAAAGTCTGAGTGAAGGTACTGTATGGGAGAGAGGAGCAGGGCTCTAAACCAACTTTCAAGAATCAAGAGTCTATTGTTGTTCTGTAACCATAAGGAAATGTTGGTGAGACACTCAGAATGATAAGAGACAGACCTAAATTTAAAAGACAGAAAAAATTAGACATAAGAATCTCTAAAGGACACCTTCAAAAAATGTAAAACTCTTAGAAGAAATACAATTAAATATCTAATACTATTGTCAACGCTTTGAAGTAAAAATGAAAAAAACTTGTAGAATAAACATCCTTGGGAGAAAATTTGTACAAGGACAAATGTAGCATGTACCATTTACATAAAATGCAGCTTGTGCTGAAACAGTCTATGAAATGGGCTGGTGGTTTATTTGATTGTCAGAAGTGGTGTTTTTGCTCTGGTTGCATTGTTATGACAATTTCTTTCCTAGATGCTAGTGCGTCTAGGAAACAAAAGGGTGAGGTTCAACCAAACTGCATTTGACATGCCAGTTTTACAGCTTCCCTTTTGTTGTGTTAAATCACTGTTCACATAGACAACATTGACTATTAAATGATGACTAACAATCTAGTCAACATAAACCTCTTTATTTGAAGCAAAATAATTTATTACCTAATATTATTGTAACACAACACCAAAGTAGCAACTTGTTTTGTGTGCTTATTTGCTCTCAGTCCAAATGTTCTATTTTGGAATAAAGAAGTGGAAATAAAGCATTTTTTGTCCGATCCCTCGATTAATCGTAAAAATAATCGACAGATTAATCGATTATTAAAATAATCGTTAGTTGCAGCCCTAGACACATGCCTGCTTCATAATCTAAAATGTCCCTGTCTAAAAGTCCACAGAATACTCAAGCAGCATAGAGGTCACTGTAACAGGAGAAAGAACCAAAGAAACCATTTAGTCAAGAATGAAAATGTCAGATGCATGTTGTGCTTTCTCTCACTGCATGTCAATTACAGACATATAAATTCATACAAAGGTATGTGACGAACTTGGCCAAAATGGGTCAGCAAATGTAACCATCAAATGTTCTGGTGCTCTCTGAATGGTTTTTGACATCAGTGCAGGACATTTCTGCATACAGCACGAAGAACCAAAAGCTAGAATATAAAGCTATGTTTAATTTAATTAATTACACTTGTTCTGTACTGTTCAGTTATAACATTATGTTAATACTATTTTACAATTTCTTACATTATTTGGATTTTTCATTCCAGGAAGTACTTCATGCAGCAGACCGAACCATTAAATACAAAGAGGAGAATCGTCAAATCCTGAAAGAGAGCATAGAGGTCGCACCTTTCACTGCTAAGATACAGCGCCCCACTGATCCCGGGCTGGACAGGGACAGAGAGCGGAACAAAGATCCAGCATTCTCTGTCCGGATACCAGGTCTTGCTTCCTCAAGTCCAAAGACCAGCCACACACACCCCCATGTCATCCAGCCAGAAAAAAGCAGCTACTTCACCACAATTTCCAACAGCGTTGTGAATGAACCTCCTCGACTCTACCCCACCAAGGAACACATTTCTTATTATGACAAAGTATCACATGGTGCTCCACTTGTGGGTGTCAGTGTTGGGGCAGCTGTGCAAAGCCAGGGAACTCAGAGTTTGGGCAGTTACAGCTCGAAAGCTTCTCTCTCTAAGCCCCCTCCTCTCATTAAGCACCAACCAGAGGGAGGAGAAGGTTTAGCAGGAAAAATTACTGAGCAGCTCAGCCAGCAGGCTACTCTTATTCATAATCAACATCTCACAAGCATGGACAGAAAGGATCGTCACAGCCCCGCCACCTCAAACCCCTCCTCCACATCATCTTCCTTATCCTCAGTCTCCAACCATCATCAGCAGCACCAGCTCAGGGCAATGCCATCCCTGTACCGCGCTCCTGTCTACCATCCGCCCACGCAGCTTTCCTTAGAACATAAAGAGAATGCAGAACGAGAAAAGGACAGGGAGAAAGGCGCCTATGGTGGACGTCTGTCACCCCCAACCCTCACACCCATTCAGCCGGTCAGTTTAGCAACAGCTGGCACCAAAACATCCGTGGAGCAGCAGAAGCCCCCGACCCTAGTGCCAGAACTCAGGGATGTTAAACTCCATGGAGTCACTGCTGCTGTATCCTCAGTAGTCTCTACCATCAGCGAGGATGTTATGACAGATGGGTGGCGAGGGAGAGAAAGGATTCAAGAGAGAGGAAGTCTATTCTGTAGAGAAAAAGAGGTGTTGAGGGGTAAGCCACAGGCAGCGATGGCGTCAGTCATTGTACGTCCAACCACATCCGTTAAGTATGAAAGTCCTGTTGGTGCTAACAAATCTGGTGCTACACTGCATAAGGAGGTTTCTCTGTCGTACCCTTTGAAGCTTCCAGGAGAATGTCCACGTCTGAGAGAGACTGCTCAAGAACCTGGAGGTGGGAGAGTTATTCAGCCCAACTCCAACATGGTGGACATTTCTGTTCAGTATAAAGTGCCCTCCATTCAAAGCTCTCAGGGACCTGTAGGTGTCAGCACTACAAACTCTCTGTGTAGGTCCCCTGTTGTATTCCCATCAGCTGCTGATGTGCAGAATAAAAACCCACAGTCAGGATATTCAGCTTGGGATGAGTTTGGAGCCCTTAAAACTGTCAGTGGAGGCTGGCTGCCCGGCCTCTCGGGAACTGAGAGAACCAGCCGTGAAGGTATTGATTCATGTTCCACATCACCAGGGCTGCCTTTACCTCTGATTAATTCAACAGGAACAACCCTACTTGGTCAAAGCATCACCCTTACTTCTGGTTCCATTTCTGTCTCTAATCAGCCTAATTCTCCCTCTTTTGTACATCTCAAAAAGCACAAGGCTGCCTTAGCTGCAGCCCAGTCCAAGGCCAACCTCCCCGCTGCTCCTGTATCAGTACTAACTGGAAACTCTTCCTCAGCTTTGGATCCAGTTGAAAAAACTCCCAATCACAGCTTTACCCCGCCACCCTGTTCTAGCTCTGCCTCCTCAGGTGATATTAGTAACACTGGCTCGGCTTCTGGGAGCACAGCACCAGGCAAGTCCAGTCCGATACTTAATGGCCAGTCATCTGGAGCGACCTCACTTAGCTCAGCACAGCCCAGTAACTACCACAAGCTAAAGAAAGCCTGGTTAACTCGGCACTCTGAGGAGGACAAGACTGCTACAACAGCCTCCTCTAGCACTAAAGCAGAGAAGCTGCTCACCACCACGACCAGCACATGCAACACTACAGCCATGTCAGATATGATCAAACCCTGTACGGTCAATCTCATAGCCTCCACGTCCACTGAGGTTGACATGAACAAGGACAACGGAGGCAGAGGTGAGCGAGAACGAAACCTGGAGGGGAAGAACTCTGGATCAGCAACAGCGGGCGGAGGTGGAGAGGAAAGGAAATCAGCTCATTTTTCAAGGCGGGGGTACAAGCGGCCATACGACTCAGGCTCAGAAAGTGGCGGGGACGATTCTGATGCTAGTGAAAGCAAGATGGAGGGCAGAGCAAAGCGCCAGTCTAAACCAACCTACAAGAAAAAACAGAATGACATGGCCAAAAAGAAAGGAGACCATGAGAAGGAGGAAGAGGATTTGAAGCCCAATGGTATCTTTAGATCAGCGCGCGAGAAGACGAAACTTAAACTTGCAAGCAGCAGTAAGTCCTGGATTGTTAATGTTTGCAACTGTGTTTGTATTACATTGTTCTTCAAGTTCAAAACATCAGTAGATAAAATAAAGCTGTTTTATTTTCTTAGTTTTGACCAAAAGTATATTTTGTAGTCCGAAACCTATAACCGATCCTCCAGCAGATCTTCACCTGAAACCAGTGGCTCTCAAGTCTAGGCTCCCTGTTAAAATTTCCAGTTTTGTCACAATATAAATGAGACCGGGATAAATCATTCCACAGCTGTTTACATACTGTGTAATGGGACATGTGTCTTCATTTAAAACTAGATATAAACTTGTCTATCATTTGGAAAATGCAGTCATTATTGATGCAGGGGGGATTTTTTTTGGGGGGGGGATTTTTTGCGGCTCTAGTGGCTCGCTTTTTCCGAAAGTAGGCTGACAGGAAGGGGGGTAGAAGAGGGGGAGAGACATGCGGCTAAGGACCGCGGGTCGGATTCGAACCCGGGTCGACCACGTCGAGGACTAAGGCCTCTGTATATGGGTCGCGCTACCCGCTGCGCCACATGCGTGCCCCAAGTGACTTTTTAATGTAACTGTTAACTGGTCTTTAGATTCAACCAAAGCCTATGAAGCAGGCAAGTAATATTCATTGTTTGTTTGCTAACACCAAAAGACTTGAGGTTTAATGTTACTTAGTTAGTTACTTTTGATCTGCTGTCCTTTCTTCTGTGCTTGTCCTTTTTGTGTTCTACTCTCCTTTCTTGTGTCCATCCTTCCTTTCTCACATTACACTTTTTGGCCTTCCTTACTTGCCTTTCAATCCTTTCTTCATTCATCCGTTATGTCCTTCCTTTCTTTCTTCCCGTCTGACTCAGACAACTTTATAGACTTTATATATATAAAGCCTTCCCCAACAGAAATATCTGCTATAAACTCCTGATTAATGTTTATTTTTTATATTTGAAAATTAACTAAAACAACTGAGAACTCTGAAGGTATTAAAAGAAATTTATGTAGAACCCTTAAATAGCCATGCAACATAATTGCTCAAAACATTTCTCAGAACGGATTGCAATATAAACAAAATATTTTTGATGGGATTCAGTTTTATTTATATGTAATCGGTATCTGTCATGTATTCAAACATGGGTACTACTGATGACTTAATGTGTGCTCTATTCAGATGGCATCCCTCGTTCCGTGCTGAAAGACTGGAGGAAAGTGAAAAAGCTCAAACAGACAGGGGAGTCCTTCCTGCAGGATGACTCATGTTCAGAAATTGGACCTAACCTTCAGAAGTGTCGGGAATGCCGAGTTATCCGTAGTAAAAAAGGAGAGGAGCCAGCACACTCCCCTGTCTTCTGTCGGTTCTACTATTTCAGACGGTAAATGACATTTTCACCATTCTGGCTCCTAGATAGGACATTTATTTTTGGATAATAGCTTTTTTTTTATAAGGACCTTCCCATAACATTTCCTTTGTTAGTTGCAGATGTTGAAGCATAATTATTTTATAGTATCAGACTTCATTCTATGATGATGCTTTATTAATAATCCTGAATCACTTGTATGGAGAACACTGCCACCATTACAAGTTACATTTTTGCAGTCTTGTAAATGATCAGTAGTTTGTGAACCTAAGCCAACTGGTGAATGATTGAAAAATGAATATTTTCAATCATTCAGCAGTTGGCCTAGGTCAGGTCCTGTTGCCTGATCCAGTTGAGCTTCAGTCATCAGATCACTTTGCATTAAAGATCATCTACAACATTTGCTTTAAACGGGACATGTTACCTGAATTTCATTTTAGATTGCTGGTTCTCTGTGGCCAGTTTTTACTTTTTTTTTTGGTTTAAGCTTGATTTATTGCAGTGGGTAGTGCTGGTGCCTTGCAGCCAGAAGGTTCGGGGTTCAAATCCAACCCAGGGTCTTTCTGCATGGAGTTTGCATGTTCTCCCTGTGCATGCGTGGGTTCTCTCTGGGTACTCCGGCTTCCTCCCACAGTCCAAAAACATGACTGTTAGGTTAATTGGCATCTCTAAATTGTCCTTAGGTGTGAGTGTGTGTGTGAAAGGTTGTTTGTCTCTCTGTGTTGCCCTGCGACAGACTGGCGACCTGTCCAGGGTGTACCCAGCCTCTCGCCCAGTGAACGCTGGAGATGGGCACCAGCAACCCCGCGACCCCATGAGGGATTAAGCAATTCAAAAATGGATGGATGGATGGATGGATGGAGTTTCATTTTTGTTCGTCTATAGTAAAGCTGCCTTGCAACGTTTCCCATGGATACTGGTGTATTTCATGGAACATGGGCCTGAATGTTTGGGTGAAGGGGAAAGAACTTTGTGTTCTTATCAGATTTCTTTTGTATTCTCATCTTGCAGAGTATGTCTTGGCCTCAACTCTCAGTGGTATTTCATCTTTTCATCTACCCACCTCTTTTTATTTACCCTCAGACTATCCTACAGCAAAAACGGAGTCATTCGAATGGATGGATTCTCTACCCCGGACCAGTTTGATGACGAGGCCTTGGCATTGTGGGTCCCTGGGCCTATGGAGGAGAGCCACTTGGATCAAACCACTGCCAAGTATATCCTCAGTTACATAGGGGATAAGTTCTGTCAGATGGTTGTGACTGAAAATACTGCAGCAAGCTGGATCAAGAAGGATGGTAAGTAGACTAAAATCG
The DNA here is from genome assembly GCF_011125445.2 of Fundulus heteroclitus. Classification (NCBI taxonomy): domain Eukaryota; kingdom Metazoa; phylum Chordata; class Actinopteri; order Cyprinodontiformes; family Fundulidae; genus Fundulus; species Fundulus heteroclitus. The sequence goes on from NC_046370.1 coordinate 25,615,521, forward strand.
CCTAGCATGTTCTTTAAGGGTGTGCAGGTCAAATCACAGAAAGGTTGAGCAACCGTAAATCTCTTGGTTTATTGATCTTGCGTGTTGTTGTTTTTTTGGTTCCTCTCTATTGCAGGAGTACTCAAATAAAACCAAAAGATTCAGGTATTAGAAGAAAAAAAATCAAGTTACTGAAAGCCTCCCAGGAAGATGGAAAGCTTGGTAAAATCTGTAACGCAAAATTAGAATTAAACAAATATATTGAAAAGCAAAATAAAAGGTTAATACAGACACTTTGAATAGAAAACATGGCAATAACTCAGGATGCTTCTTAGCTAATCAACTAAAAATAAATAAAGAAAAAACAACTATATTTGCAGTTACAGATTCAACTGATAATACATTATATGATCCTGAAAGTATAGACACCTTTCGGGATTTCTACAAAATTTTATACACTTCGCAGATAAACCCATCAGATAATGACATTGAGTAATTTCTGGATAAAATAACAGTTCCTAAATTATCAGATAGTCAAATGATGACCTTGGATTCACCACTGACAACAGTTGAAATTGAGGAATCTCTCAAAAGCATCCCAACAAAAAGGCTCCGGGTACAGATGGGTTTCCAGCTGAGTTTTATAAAGAATTCTGGAATATTCTGGCACCAACATTTCACAGAATGTTGCAGAAACTCAGTAAAATGGCAGATTCCAGGCTATGAATTCTGCTACCATTAGTCTTCTGCTTAAGCCAGGCAAATATCCTGTGTTTCCTACCAGCTATTATCCCATATCCTTTAGTAATGTTGATGTAAAAATTGTCAATGGATATTTTGAAACTGCCAGATTTGGTTGTGGTACGTAATGTGGCATGACCTATATGGGCTGACTAGAAAGAAATTTCAGTCAAATTGATTATCTTTGCTTTAACCCCTGATTGAACCCAAAAAGAGCACTCCGTTGAATCAGCGCAGTGCAAAGCGAATACCCAATATCCAGCCTATAAAAATTTAAAAAAACTCTAAATTTTAAAAGAATTTTACCAGTTTGGAACAGATCAGCCTCTCCATTATTTATATCTCGCTTTTTCTCTCCCCCTCTCCTGATATACCTGATATACATTTTTATTCTAACGTTTTTCACTATATTTCTTCCGTTAATGCCACACTGCTTAATAGCAGCAGGGCGCAAAACGGAACTGGGGCTTAAAGCCTCCGCGTTACTGGATTTGTTGGTACAGTGGAGCGGAGCTTGGGCAGGACGAGTAGAGTCGTGCGGGGTAGACATGGACCATGGAAAAGTCCCATTAGTGAACTGCTCCAAAAGTGAAAGTAAAAACTTTTGGTTGTGACATTTTAAACGTTTACTCAAAATTTGCATGACAATTGGATGCAAACATGCCTACTGTGACAGCCTATCAGTGCGCCACTGGCATGGAGACAATAGTCTCCCATTATTGTGGAAACACACCACATATATGGAGGACCAAGTCTTCCATATCTAAAAATAAATACAGAAATAAATAAATGCTCAATAAATAAATAAGCATACAATTAATTGCCACCAAATTAATAAATGTAGGTAGAAATTAAATTATACAGTGAGACATAAATGTATATATCTCTTTTAATTAGCTTATTCTTTTATTCGCCTTTGTAATAATTACCTTATTTATTTATTGTGCGTTATAATCTTCAACTTTATTTATTAATTACTTATATTTTTTAAGTATTTATTTTTGTGCATGTTATAATATTTTTGTCTGTTTTATTCTTCCTTTGTATTTTTTTACCCTATATATTTCTGTGATGCTATTTATTTCTGCCTGTCGCTTTTACATTTCTGCCTGTCCTTTTTACATTTCTGTATGCATTTCTGCCTCATTATGCAAATGAGGAGGGGCTGTCTTAAGGGCTCAACTTCTTCCCATTGGTTGGTTAGCATTTTACTGCATCGGTCAAATCTACATAGCTTTTCCCCGCACTAAAGCATTGTTAAGTAATGTCAAACTCAGCAGTAAGACGTTCAGTGTCCAACCTCTTAAGGAAAGCTGCTAATAGACTGGAAGAATTAGAACGCTGTACATTTGGGATCTGAATGTTTTTCTGTGGTTTCAGATTCGGTTTTTCCAGATCAGTAACTCATCGGCGGATGATTTATTCTACAAAGCGACACCTCTCTGCAACCACATCAAGGCAGACAGTGACCTACAACCATAGTTTCCTCAAAACGAGTCTCCCATCGCGCTGGGTGAATTACATTAGACCCTATGCAGAGCTCGCTTGATAAGAAAATACTGTCGTTGATTATAAAAGTCCTGTTGACTCCACGGAGTCAACAGGATCTAGCTCATGGTTGATCCGGTTGAGGGGCTCCGATTTCGGCCAGCGTCTCTCAGCTGCTCCCTCCTCCCACACGCGTGGTGCATTTAGGGACCGCCAAACAACCTTGGAATCAAGCACTCTTGAGAAACAAAAATCAATAAATTCCGTATTTTGTGACCACCTATGACAAAACTAATATAAAATCATGCCACTAAATAACATCTGTAAGGCACCCTTGTTTTTATTCCATTTTAAGCTATTTTCAATTTTTAAGATTTATTCAAAGACAATAGTTGGCTGAAGTAGTAGAACAATTTCACAAAGAATTTGAGTGAGTGGGTCACATGACCTGGAAGCTATTGAAGAAAAGTCCAAATTTTTGTCTTGAAAATTGAAAATAGCTTAAAAATTAATAAAAACAAGTGTGCCTTACATATTTTTATCTATTGGCATCAATTTATATTACTTTATCTTAGCTGGTCACAAGATAATACATTTATTGATTTTTATTTCTCAAGAGAGCTTGGTTCAAAAGTTTTTTGACGGTCTCTAACTGCACCACCGCGTGTGGGAGGAGGGAGCAGCAGAGAGACGCTGGCCGAAATCGGAGTCCCTCAACCGGATTAACCATGAGCTAGATCCCGCTGACTGCGCGGAGCTGTAATGTCCAATATCCAAATTCAAACCAACTTCACTGCAGTGCTGGATCATGCTTAAAGATGCAGCATGAACCCTTAAGTGTTGCAGCTGAGGGGGAAATGTTGGATCGGCTTGATGAAACTCCGCCTCCTTCACAAATTAGACCAACATGGATAGAATAATGATAATATGTAATGCTTTTTATTGCCTGGTTGTGAATCTGATAATTCATATCGTGCCTTTTATAATCAACTACAGTATTTTCTTATCAAGCGAGCTCTGCATAGGGTCCAATGTAATTCACCCAGCGCGGTGGGAGACTCGTTTTGAGGAAACTATGGTTGTAGCTCAGTGTCTGCCTTGCTGTGGTTGCGGAGAGGTGTCTGTTTTGTAGAATAAATCATCCGCCGATGAGTTATTAATCTGGAAAAGCCGAATCTGAAACCATAAAAAAACATCCCAAATGTACAGCGTTCTAATTCTTCCAGTGTATTAGCAGCTTTCCTTAAGAGGTCGGCCACTGAACGTCTGCCTGATGAGTTTGACATTACTTAAGCTTTAGTGCGGGGAAAAGCCATGTAGATTTGACCGATGCAGTAAAATGCTAACCAACCAATGGGAAGAAGTTGAGCCCTTAAGACACAGCCCCTCCTCATTTGCATAATGAGGCAGAAATGCATACAGAAATGTAAAAAGGACAGGCAGAAATGTAAAAGCGACAGGCAGAAATAAATAGCATCACAGAAATATATAGGGTAAAAAAATACAAAGGAAGAATAAATCAGACAAAAATATTATAACATGCACAAAAATAAATACTTAAAAAATATAAGTAATTAATAAATAAAGTTGAAGATTATAACGCACAATAAATAAATAAGGTAATTATTACAAAGGCGAATAAAAGAATAAGCTAATTAAAAGAGATATATACATTTATGTCTCACTGTATAATTTAATTTCTACCTACATTTATTAATTTGGTGGCAATTAATTGTATGCTTATTTATTTATTGAGCATTTATTTATTTCTGTATTTATTTTTAGATATGGAAGACTTGGTCCTCCATACACATACAATACGGCCCCGCTTCGGAATGGAACTGAGGATATAGTACCAGAGTTTGGGGGCCACAAATTTGCTTATTTCCCTATCTAGGCCCACTGCTCTACATTACCATAGATTGCTAGATATTGGATTCTGAACAGACCCAAGGAAAGGATGTGTCTCATTTATAGTCATGTTAAAGGAAAATATACCCACTTTAATTTTCAGAGCTTTCCATACAATATGTTGTATATGAAGGAGCACCATCCACTGTCACTTTCCTAGTAAGGGACCGCAACATGACAAAAAGCATGTGCTATGTGTACAGACTATTTTATGCATAAGGCCCGTTTACACTACACTTTTTTAACCGAGCTGAGACCAGTCCGAGCTCGGTAACCGAGATAACTCTTGTGTGTAAATGGTCAGCAGACTGAACTGGACCGCGCTAGACATAACCGGACTGCGCTAACTGCAGACCAGTTCCTGAGCAAGTCTCGGACTGTTTTTTTTATCCTGTTTTTCTGATAACGAAGAGCGCATGAGCAGACCGCGTCATCCCCTTACAGTCAGCTGACTGTCCGCGGTTTTTCCGGCGTGTCTGGCTGCACGTCCCGATTCACACTCCATTCAGACAAAATTCAGACTTTCATAATAACACTAGCTTCCTTACCATGCCACACGGTCTCCAGTGATGATTCTGTTTAGCAGTGTAATGAACCTCAGTGACTGTTGTTGTTTCCTGCGTCTGTAAATCCTTATTAGACGTTCGTTTGTCTTATCCACGTTCCCAAAGCCGACTCTGTCAAACCATAACATCCTGAATGTTACGTGCGCCGCCATTTTGATATTCTCGGTCCCGCCTTCAATCCCAGAGAGCAGCAGTACCGCAGATCGTCACTAGGAGGCGAGGAGCAACCAAGCAACCGGGATAGTGTGGTGTGTAAACGGTGGTGTCGGCTTGGTTAAAAAAGTGTAGTGTAAACGGGCTTATAAATTCAACTAACATCACTTTGGCTAGATGTCCTGGTGAAACACGCTGCCCTTTGCACTCTATTGTTACGAGTCTGTTCTTTTATTTTTTGGATGAAATCTGCACATCTCTGTGATGAATGAGCTGTTTGTGATTTTCTACTCCTGAAATGAGATTTTGTTTTGAATCTATTAAAGATGCGAAACCCCTAAAATTCCCATGATTTACTTTTTTTGCCAAGACTCTGGATATATACCGTTGAAGTAACAAGTCCCGTTTAAAGCAATAATTACTCTGAATCTGTATTTTCTCTGTTTCAGCCAAACCAGCATGGAAACGGGCAGTGAGAGGGGTTAGGGAAATGTGCGATGCTTGTGAAGCAACGCTCTTTAACATCCACTGGGTCTGCCAGAAATGTGGCTTTGTGGTCTGCCTAGACTGTTACAAAGCCAAGGAGCGAAGGAGTTGCAAAGGTCTGTGACTGTTTTTGTAGACAGGCAATTCTTATCTATCAAACTTAAGACCTATTATTTTAAAAGAAAGCTGGACAAGTCTGTCATAAAAGAGACTTATCCAGCTTGAAAACAGCAATCTTGTTAACTAATGTAAATGAAAACGTCCCTCTGAAGACAGTTTCGGTCACAGTAGTCACCAGTGGATTGAAGTTTACTACCTTTTCTGCAACAGCAATAGCCTTGTCATCAGGCTGGAATCATTTGGATTGATGCTAAAGAACAACGACATGGTGACCAATACAGTAACTTCCCATCTGGGCCATTAATGATGCTTCTCATCCCTCTATGTTTAGATAAAGAGCTGTATGGTTGGTTGAAGTGTGTTAAAGGCCAACCCCATGACCATAAGCATCTCATGCCAACACAGATCATCCCTGGCAAAGGTACAGTACGTGCAGGGATCAGTCATCTTCCTGTTTATCTCTGTAATCATTCTACTTTGTCAAGTCTTTTTAATGTGGTTGATATTATTGATTGGTTTTACATTGTTTGGAATATTGTAATATGTTTTTGCTTAAACATTTGTCATTTCAAATCTTTTCAAATCTAATATTGTATTTATTTCAGTGTTGACCGAGTTGGTGACATCCATGCACTCCCTGAGAGACAAAAGCAACATAATCTTTCAATGTCAATGCAGTAGCAAACAAAACGTTCTTACCAAGCTACCAGCAACCAACGGCGTCTCACAGGTACTGCCGTCCCTCCCAGTTCCTGACCTGTAACACTGTATGCCACAGTATCTCTCAATTTTCTCTCAGTTTTATTGTAAGTTTTAGAGACATATTGTGATTTGCACAAACACTGTCTTGTTCTGAGCTCAGCTAGCTGAATAACTGCTATCTACATGACCTAAAATTTGGGTGACCAGATGTCAAAAAATGAAGGACAATGCGGTACACACAAGCCGAGTTTCCATCAAAGTTTTTTTTGGCAATATTTAAAAGTTAGCTCAAAACATAGCTATTATGATAACATCATATTTTTTTATTATAAAGCAGCAATAAGTAAGAAATTTACTCCAAAATTATTCTCATTTGATGAATGGAAGTAGCATTCCCTACAAACAATCGGTCGTCTCCATCAACAATGTCTTAGTCAAGGTTTTCTCCTTTCAAGCATGAAGGAATGGTGCTGAACTACTTCTGTGCAGCGTGCAGTCCATTGGGGGGGGGGAGGGGGGGTTAAAGTTTATTAGAACGGTTAAACTTTAAGAGTTTAAAGATAGAGTGAATAATTTTTTTCTAGAAATGTAGGTAAGAAACGGGAAGCTCGCGTGAACAAATGTCCTAAATCTACTCTGATGCCTTCCTCTTCTTCTCATAAACATGTATGCGGTTTGCTTCTTGTGACTCTCAGCCAACGGTGAGAGCAGCAGAACCAATAGATAGATCCCCCTGAACTCGAAGCCAAAAAAGATTGTCCACTATATTTTTAAAGGAGCAATAGGCAAAAATTATTTATTTTAGATAGAACTAAAAAATAGTGACATGAAGAACTAAAGGTATTGTTTTAAATGACGTCACACACCATCTCTGTGTGTTGTTCTCCAGTCTCTTGTTGGGCTGGCCGCACATGTGTCTACGTTAGAGCAGTGTGGCGTAGGAGCAAAACGGTGGAGAGCACGTCCAGTGGATCAAAACGTTCTCTTGCTAACAGCATTGTAAAGTTATGAGTTACTTACTTCTTCACGAGACATGTTCACAAAAGGTGAGGCTGTTTTGCGGTGTGTATGTTCTTTGCAAATATGCGCAATGGGTGAGGAGGGCTGGGGAAAGGTGGGGTTAAGGGAGAGAAGCGTGTCTTATCACACATCTTGTTTTGGTATACAGACTGCTCAACAGCCCACTTAATGGTGACATTTTGTTTATTGCACCTTTAATAAAGTTCTTTTAAGGTTTTAGAAAAAAACTTTTCAAGATTTTAAAGTTTAGCACATTATTTAAGGTCTATCTAAAAAATTTTATCAAACTTTTGCGTAAAGTTAAATATTAAAGATAATCTTGGCTGCTGTTCCCTTGTCTGCCAGGCAGACAGGTTTGAGTTAAAATGAGCACATAGATTAGCAGGCAGCTTTTTCAGCTCTACGTTCTTGTGCAACTCACTTTAACAATATTACTTCACAATGTGCTCCCCACCTGGCCAGCTGACAGCTTTGCTAGGGCCCGGGACAACGCAGTCTTTTTAGGCCCCCCCTTCCACACGTGCCGACACCACACAAACACACACACACACACATACACACACACACACACACACACACACACACACACACACACACACACACACACACACACACACACACACACCAAAAAAAAGTAAACTTAACTGTATACTTAATGCCTTGGAAATCTCTGTATTTTATACTGGATATTTTCAACCCATCTATTCAATTTAGTGCACTAGTTGATCTTTTCTTCATAAGAGAACAGCAAGCACTGCAGCCAAAATATTGCCTGTTTTGACCTGCTGTATATTAGCCAGGCCCTAAATTGATGTATCATGAAACTGTTGACCTTTCAGGATTTGTGATTTCTATTTTATTATTACAATTAGGGCTGGGCAAGTTAACGCGTTAATTCATTAGACTATTAACGGCGATATTTATTTTATCGCGCATAACGCATGTTGCTCACATGCTTTCAGTCAGTGTCAGTCAGCAGGCGCGCTGACTACAGCGCGCTGTCACGGCAGCACTCTCCCGCTCCCCCTCCCCTCTCGTACATGGCTCAGCGGCGCCAGCCAATCAGCACGCAGGCTCAGCCTGGCCCGCCCACTCAGCTCTCACACAAACTTAACACACAAACAGCTGAGAGAGACCGCAGCAGCGAAAAAACATGAACAGGGGAAGTAGCACCGTTTGGCTTTATTTTAATACCGTAAATGAAATCAAGCTGTATGTTTTGTAAAAAGCCGGTTCATTTCAGTGGAAACACAACAAATTTATCTAAGCACGTGAAAAAACATGAAAACGTCGAGCCCCAGAAACGGAGAGAGGAGACGAAACTTCTCTCACTGCCCCGACAGACCCACAGACGTCTCTGACTGAGGCGTTTCAGTCCTCCATGGAACATCCAGGTAGATCAGTGGATGGATGGATGGATGGATGGATGGATGGATGGATGGATGGATGGATGTTACTGGAGCCCACACATAACATGTAATTAAGACCTTGAAAGAACCCAGTACATGTATTAAAAAGTGTTATTTAAGATAAGATAACATTAGCTAATCCTTTTTTTATCCCACGACGGGGAAATTTATAGGATTAAAGCAACAGGCAGGTGCACACAACACAGACAAAATTGGGATAAGGATTGAAATATATAAGAGGTGGATTAGCGAAAAAACACTGAACATAACATTATTATTATTATTATTATTATTATTATTATTATTATTATTATTATTTAATTGTAATAATAAAATGAAAACCACAAAATCCAAAAGGTCAACAGTTTCATGATACATCAAGCTTAAGGACTGGCTAATATACAGCAGGTCAAAAAAGGCCATATTTTGGCTGCAGTGCTTGCTGTTCTCTTATGAAGAAAAGATAAACTAGTGCACTAAATTCAATAGATGGGTTGAAAATATCCAGTATAAAATAAGTGCTACAAGTGTTACAAGACTTTTGTTCATATGGCAGCAGAACATTAAAATAAAAGTGCTCTTTACACTACTTTTGAATTCATTCTTGGAGTTTGTAAATACAATGCGATTAATCAGGGCGATTAATCGCGATTAAATATTTTAATCGTTGCCCAGCCCTAATTACAATTAAATAATAATAATAATGTTATGTTCATAGTGTTTTTTTTCCTAATCCACCTCTTATATCTTTCAATCCTTATGTAATTTTGTCTTTGTTGTGTGCACCTGCCTGTTGCTTTAATCCCTATATATTTCCCCGTCATGGGATAAATAAAGGATTAGCTAATGTTACCTTATCTTAAATAACACATTTTAATAGGATATATGTACTGGATTCTTTCAAGATTTTAATTACATTTTCTGTGTGGGCTCCAGTAACATATAATAGATAATATCTACTTTAAAAGTTAACATGAACTGCTGCTGAAGATGACCACTCTTACCTACCTGGATGTTCTCTGGAGGACTGAAACGCCTCAGTCAGTGACGTCAGTCTGTGGGTCTGGGTCTGTCGGGGTAATGAGAGAAGTTTTGTCTCCTCTCTCCGTGTCTGTCGCTCAACGTTTTCTTGCTCATGGTTTTTCACGTGCTTATATAAATTTGTTGTGTTTCCACTGAAATTAACCGGCTTTTTACAAAACATACTTTCCCTCTTCATGTTTTTCCGCTCCTGCAGCCTCTCTCTCTCCGAGTCTAAGCAGCAGCAGCGAGGTTGTTTGTGAGAGAGAACTGAGTGGGCGGGCCAGGCTGAGCCTGTGTGCTGATTGGCTGGCGCTGCTGAGCCATGTACAAGAGGGGAGGGGGAGCAGCAAAGTGCCGTGACACAGACTGCTCCTGCAGTCAGCGCGACACTCTAGGCCCGTTTACACTACACTTTTTTAACCGAGCCGAGACCAGTCCGAGCTCGGTAACCGAGATAACTCTTGTGTGTAAACGGTCAGCAGACTGAACTGGACCGCGCTAAACATAACCGGACTGCGCTAACTGCAGACCAGTTCCTGAGTAGGTCTCGGCCTGTTTTTTTTTTCTGGCCCGGTTATCTGATAAAGAGCGCATGAGCAGACCGCGTCATCCCCTTACAGTCAGCTGACTGTCCGCGTTTTTTCCGCTGTGTCTGGCTGCACGTCCCGATTCACACTCCATTCAGACAAATTTCAGACATTCATAATAATACTAGCTTCCTCACCATGCCACACGGTTTCTAGAGATGATTCTGCTTAGCAGTGTGATGAACCTCAGCGTCTGTTGTTTCCTGCGTCTGTAAATCCTTATTAGACGTTTGTTTGTCTTATCCACGTCCCAAATGCCGACTCTGTCTAACCATAACATCCTGAATGTTACGGGTGCTGCCGTTTTGTTTTGCTCGGTCCCGCCTTCAATCCCAGAGAGGAGTAGTACCGCAGATGCAGTACAGAGGCGAGGAGCAGAGGCTGTACAGAGGCGAGGAGCAACCAAGGAACCGGGATAGTGTGGTGTGTAAACGGTCGTCTCGGCTTGGTTAACTGATCCAAGCTCAGACTGGTCTCGGCTCGGCTCAGTTAAAAGAATGTAGTGTAAATGGGCCTTCTGACCATTTTAATGGTCAGTCAGAGTGTCAGTTTCGGGCCCCCCCCCCCCCCCCCCCCCTCTGTCCTGGGCAGGGACAATTGACCCATTTGTCCCCCCCCTGTTGGCGGGTGTGCTCCCCACTGTGTGAAACTGAACAAACTGGCAAATTTCACAAAAAGCTCTCTGAGAAACACCTTTCACTGGCCTCACCCAGTTACAGCCATCCCTCAGTCTTTGTTGTTCTTGCATTTATTTTCTTTGACATAGTTTCCATTATATTTTGTATGCATTAAAATCCTTTTCTTGTTCTGTTTTATTTTACGAGCGTCGTGGCACGCATGTTTGCAGTTTGACTGACACCCGATGCAACTCTGTCAGAAAAGCACCTGTCGAACCATATTTTGGCTTCCAGAATTTTGATCCGGTCAAATGCAGGACATCGCTTCAATTTGAGGGACACTAGGACAGGAGTGAAAAATGCGGCACAGTCCCACACAAATTGAGTCATCTGGTCACCCAGCTAAAAATATGCTATTTTGTATATTTCACTTGAATGGAAACATAAGACTGGTTGTTTGAAGATTTGTAATAATTTTAACAGGTGTCCACATTTTGGTTCTAACAGTTGAAGATCCCTCACCCTTTTTAACTCCTGAGCTGTAATAAAACTACAAGATAGGGTGCAGAGTTTGTTACTTCCTCCGAATGCAAACAGATAAGAATGGGACTCAAAAGGAGTTCAAACATTTCTTGATAAGGATTGTCATCTGCAATCGGTCTCCAGCTGCTAAATTTAAATAAAGTAAATTTATAAATCAACAAGTTAGAACAACAGTTTTCTGTGGGCCCTTTAAGGGAAAAGTCATAGTACAATATAGTAGCAAAGCTGTTTTCCATCTGTCTTTAAATATCACTGTTGTTTCTGTCTTCTAGGTTCTGCAAAATGTGCTGAACCATAGTAACAAGCTGTCGCTGGTCAAAGCTGAGCCAGGATCCCAGCAGAACTCGGAGGATGGAGGAGCCAAGGCAGAAACTAATGGAGGGCATGGTGGGGGAAGCAATCCTGGGAGTGACAACGAGAGCACACCTGTCACTCCACCAGAGTCTCAGTCACCTCTTCACTTCTTGGCTGACCTTGCAGAGCAGAAATCCAGGGAAGAAAAGAAAGGTGAGAAAATGTAGTGATATTTATTTTTTTAATCCATTTTCTATGTCACTATCTATCTCTCTGTTGATGTCTTAACAGTTTGAGTTTAATTTTAGAAAGTATGTCACTACATTCCAGCTGTTCCATCTTCTCTTTTCCAACAGAAAACAAGCAGGCTGTTCTGCCAGGCAAAGAAGAGAAGGATGGGGAGGAAGTCCTGCAGCAGTGTAAAAACACATCGCTGGTGGCTAGCAGTACAGAGCAGGGGTCCACACTCCGAGATTTGCTCACCACAACAGCAGGAAAGCTTAAGCTTGGTTCCACTGATGCAGGAATTGCCTTTGCACCTGTTTATTCCACTGCTGTGCAGGTAAACAGACCTGTACAGCGCATGCATGTTATGGAGTTGAAATAAACTTGTTTCACGTACACGCTGTGTATCACCTTACATAGGCTTAAGATTTATGAATTCAGAATTTTGGTTATGTTTCTTATATATATTCTTTGCCTTCTTCCACAGACTGGAAAGGATGGCAGAACTATGCCAAACATCCTTGATGACATCATTGCTTCGGTGGTAGAGAATAAAATCCCTGCCACTCGCCAGAGCATCACCACCAAGCTGTCAACAAAGCCAGATCCGATGGTACCCAGTAACAATGGCAACCTCGCCCCTGTCGGTACGGAGGATGTCAGAACACAAAGAAAGAAGTCAGCCGTTCTGCCTGCTGTGATGCCTGATGACTCAACAAATCAGTATCCAGATATTCCCCACTTTTGGTTGAACAACAGACGCCTATTATGGCTTAAAGATCATCGCAATCAGAACAACTGGAAGTTGTTTAGAGAGTGCTGGAAACAAGGACAGGTATGTTTAAGTCCAACAAACAGGTCATCTAATTCATGCTTAAAATCATGAAGTTAAGTATTGGATTTTTGTTTGTTTAGCCTGTTTTGGTGTCTGGGATCCATAAGCGACTGAATACCAATCTGTGGAAGGCTGATTCCTTTAATCAGGAGTTTGCAGACCATCAGGGAGACCTTCTCAACTGCAAAGACCAAGTGGTGTCCAACTCTGGAATAAAGGAGTTCTGGGATGGATTTGAGGACATTACCAGTAAGTTTAAGTAAATTAGATCTTGCTCTTCCTTAATTATCTTAGTTGTTGTTTAATCTAACTTAAATTCTGTTACTTTTTAAGAGCGACCAAAGTCCAAAGATGGTGAGCCCATGGTCTACAGACTTAAGGACTGGCCGTCTGGGGAGGAGTTCATGGCTCTGATGCCCTCAAGGTACATGTTTCTCCTGATAAATCGAAAATTGGTTTAAAAAATGCAGTTGTTTAAACCAGATGTTTTCATGCCTTTTATTGACAAAGACACATAATGTTTTTTTGTTTTTTTTCACTATCTGAAATTGAATCTGACTAGACATTTTTTTATTATGTTCTTTAAATTCAGAAGTTTAGATACAAAGGGATTAATATGCCATGAAACCAAACTGGAAAAGCCCAGATGATGATTTCATGGCTTTTGAAAGCTTCCAATAGATTAATTGAAAACAAGACAACAAACGGTGATCAACTCTAAGCTCTAATAAAATGATCACGGGTCAGCATCAGTAGGAATTTGGTTGAGAAGTTGTCCAGCATTTTGGACGGAACAACAGAAATTATGGAAGAGCCATAAACACTGTAAATGTTAACTCGGTATACATTTGATGCATTTTCTAAATGTCTTTTCTTTGGTATTTCCTCAAGTAATTAAAAAAAAATCTATTTTGTCCTGCCAAAACTATTTGCCATGACATTAAATGATCAAGACATTAAAAAAGCGAGAATAATATGAAAGTTTATGTGAAAAATATGTTTTGCAGATACGACGACTTAATGAAGAACCTTCCATTGCCAGAGTATTCCGATCCAGAAGGAAGCCTCAACCTAGCCTCACATCTACCATCTTTTTTTGTCAGGCCTGATCTTGGACCAAGATTATGTTGTGCATATGGTAAGAGGAAAGCAGCATCATCAGTTCAGGGCTACCTGGTCATTGTACCCAGATTTCCCATGCAGATAAGCTGTTTGATGTTCTGACAACCTGACAGTCAAGAGTGTTAAGGCGTAGGGACATCTGTCAGCAGAAATATAGATTACTATTGATTCTCAGCATTTCTTTAGTTATTCTTAAATAATATGGACATTATTGTTCTTAATTTGTTGCAAATATTATAGGCCAAAACACATTTCAGACCCCTGTATTGCATGGTGATAGACTAAAATTCACGCTGTAGAACCTGGACTTGAATGCTTTTAAGTCAATACTCTGGATCTTGTTCCTATTGTAGTACTGTTAAGGCTCCTGCATACTTTCGTGGACTTGAGTCCACAGACGTCCATGTGGACTTGAGGTACTTGTGCAGACCAGTATGTGCAAAGTAACATTTTTACATATGCGTACGCGGTTTCACAATATAAGCCGTTTGGCAGGAAGTAGCCTTCACATTGAACCTCTTTATATGTACCAATAGACTGAAATAAAAGACCATTATAGAAAAAAATTAAACTCACTGAATGACAGAATCTATTTCTATCCAAATAGATTTTTTCTGAAAAGCACATTTAAAAACTGTTTGTTCTAAGTGTTGTGCAGTAACAAGTACAGTACTACAGCATGAGGCACACATAATAAAATGGAACAAATAAGCCTTAAAAGCAGAGTCAAAACATACTGCAAAGACTGAAATGACTAAAAATAAAACAGAAACACACAGTGTGTCAAAAGCCACTAAAAACCGGTGTCTTTTTAAGACAGACTTAATAACAGCAAGAGAAGATGTTTATTGACAACTTGTTCCGTAATTTTGAAGCCAGGACTGAGAGGCTCGATCCCCTCAGAGCTTCAGCCTAGTTTTTGGTAAAACCAACCGAAGCTGGTCAGCTGATCTAAGTTCCTGTGGAGAAACGTTAGGCTAAAAAGCAGGTCAGAGAGATATGGAGGAACAAGACCAATAAGGCATTTAAAAGCTGAGAGAAGGATTAAAAAAAAAAAAAAAATGACTTGGCCCGCTGGCAGTCAGCGGAGAGAAGAGAGAACAGGTGAGGTCCAGTTTGTTCGTCTTTGCGTGTACCGGTTAAAAAATGATCAGCAGCATTCCAAAGGAATGAAGGGCAGGCCTAACTGAGCCTTGCACACAGCGCTTTGCTTTAATCTTGTCAAGTTGAGATAAAAGCATGGATTAACAACCTGGGGTAACTGAAAGAAAGTTTTCTGCAAAACACTGCTGACTTGTATTATAAAGGGCTGTAAAACAAAACCATCAGAATATGTTCAACACAAAATATTATTGTTATTATTATCATCTCATAGTCTTTTTGCAAATTGCAGTGATGTTCAAATATTTTTTAGAGATGTGATGTCCCACTGCATTCACTTTTGTGATTGCGATTAAAGATTGTCTGTCACTTTAGGTGTAGCTGCATCTCAGGATCAGGACTTTGGGACTGCCAACCTCCATGTTGAAGTTTCAGATGTGGTATCTGTCCTGGTTTATGTTGGAGTAGCGAAAGGGAATGGAGTCCTATCTAAAACTGGTAAAACTTTAAGCTTCTTGTTTTATTTTCAATTATTTCTGAAACTTAAAGCTTAACGTGGAGACTGACCTGTTAATAGTGCTATGAAAAAGTGTATATATTTATTTAGCTTTTTTGTCCAACTTAAATGTTTTAGATCATCAAAACATTTAATATCGGATAAAAGATAACCCAAGTAAACACATAATGCAGTTTTTAAACGATGATTTGATTCTTTAAAGTGTGACTCACCCTGAACTCATACTATATACTATTGCAACCATACTGTTAAGCAACAAATTGTTCATACCCCTGGCAGATTGAGATTTAAAATACTTTTCATTCAGTTACTTTTAGTTTTGATTTGAAATGAAAAAGCATATCTCAAAAAATTAAAACAATGTAAAACACCTTAAGCTGTAACTCACTCCGAAATCAACTGTTTAGCAGAAGAATCGTATAAACTAGATCTAAGGGTGCTACTTTAATGGTACTGTGCAATTTTTACATTTATATGTAAATTCGTTTAGTTTGCCAATATTTGTCTTAAAACTGCCTTTGTGCTGCTCACTTGGGGTAAATGGTTGCTATTGCAGTTGAATTTTCCTATTGATTTAAATTGTACATGCTTTCATATCATAGCATCTCAGTCAAACACGCCCCTTGTAGCGAGTCAGGAGTCAGAATTGTGAGCATTTCCAGCATTGGTCATAGCATTGACAAACATTTAATTTTTCATACCTTCAATCACATGTTTTACTTGAGATGATATCATTCTAAATGTAAATGTAAGAGTTTCAATGTTAGTTTGTGTTAGCATTGAGGCTGCTAGTATTACCCATCCTGTCCTTCACTGCCTCGGCAGCACCGGCTTTGAGCTTCAGAGTCAGCACCTTGAGCTAGCAGCTCGAACTGATAAGGCTATGGCCACCTGGGCTCCACAAAGCCTCCCTTAACCTCTGATGATGAGCAGCCGTTACGTCAAGCTAACTGGGGACACAAAGCTGTGTCTCTGACAGGCTAGTCTGCAGTGCAGGGGCCCTGCAGGGAACTGTTTCTATTCACCCTCTACACTGCAGACATCTCCATCAAATATAAAAAAATATTTTTTTTATGTCTAGTTCTTCATAATACTCAAAAACTGTCCAACAAGGCTGACTTTAAACATTTCTGCAAGAGAGAGTGGTCCTAATGTCTCTGGCACAACTTCACTAATTCCCAAGATACATGGACAGGGTCAAAGATCTGGTGAGGTGAAGACTCTAGCAACACTTCTCTCCAAAGGAGACTGGGCTAAATCTCCTCAGTGGTAATGTTAAAGACTGATCACCAGTTTTCACAAATTCTTGATGTCAGTTGTTGCTACTAAGGGTGGCCCAACTAGTTTTAGGTTTAGGGGAAATTACTTTTTCACATCTGGTTGGGTTGGGGAACCTTTTGCCCTTAATGAATGAAATCATACTTTGAAAACTCCCCATTTCTATCTCCTTGGGTTTTATTTGTCTGACATTTTCGATTATCTGATTTTTTTTTTAGTCTGAAAAAAACAAAAAACAGAAGAAATCTGTGAGGATGTAACCATTTTTTATAGCACGTTGTGATTGCATGTCTTTAGGAGTGTTAAAGCGTCTTGAGGAGGAAGATTTAGATGAGGGTGTTCGAAGGAGGCTGAAGGATTCCAGTGAAACACCTGGAGCTCTATGGCACATCTACCTCAACAGAGACATGGACAAAGTCCAAGAATTTCTGCACAAGGTTGGTAATTAGCTGAAAGTATGGAAAAGCTGCAGCAGCTTCTAAAGACTAGTGTATTCAATTCTATGTTATATAACATTTAGGGCTGTCAATCGATTAAAAAAATGTATCTAATTAATTACATACTCTGTAATTAATTAATCTAAATTAATTGCATATAATTTTTGCTGTGAAAGTATTTTAAATATTTAAATTCAAATGATTCAATGAATAATCAGCATTAGATACATTAAAGTTCAAAAACTCTTATTCACATATCATGCCTTCAGACGTTTTAACATGTGTCGTTGTGGCATATGTGGCACACAGTAACGTAGGGAACACAATGAAAATATAGGGAACATAATGAAAAAGAATAAAAAGCTAGCAGATGTGCATAATCAAAGAAAATATCATAAATACAAGTATAAAGCATTCAGTATTGTTAGAAAGGTCACACTCATATTATTGTATGAGTTAAGTTCTATTCCGTTTTATGCCTCTTTCCTTGTAAGTTTGAAATGTCCCATGCTCCTGAATGCACCATAGCTTTCTAACAGTCACGAATGCATCACACTGGTCTATGAACGCTGTGCTGTTTACTGTAAATGCATGTTTGATCTTCCGTTTAAGACAAAGCTTTGCAGTTTCAAAACTCACGTCGGTTCTCACGGTTTATTGTTGTATGTGAATGACAAGAGGCCACAACAAATAAATCAGCCGTACCTCAGATAAAAACTTTGGATTTATGGTGTTCATTACACCCGTACTTTTGTAAACGAATCTGCCATATAAACACCGTTTTTTTCACACAAGAGGTATATTCAAACGTTTTGATATCACTGATATAAGAACAAGTAACTCCGTTGGTCACATTTTAATCCGTTTTCTTCGTCGATATTCAGTTGTACAGAGCGAGGCGCGCTCCCGCGACAGGGGATGCATATCTCGGCAGGGATGCACGTTTCGGCAAAACACTGGCCGCCAGCCACCGCAGAAGCTATCACGCATTTTCCCCGCCGGTCCACCAGGCAATACACACGAACGCGTTGGGCAGCGCTCGCCCACGACTCACAAAAAATCTAGTGCAGATCGGTTGATGCAGAGAGGAGATACAGCTGTTGAATAATGATAATGCATTTGGCCACCGGGCCGGACTAAAACGTTTGGCCAGCATTCACAGACTCGCTATCTGGACGGTATCTGGCAATCTGATACCATCAACCATCAACTTACTCTTAAAACGATCTTGTGATACGTTATCTAAAGAAGAAAAATATGTTGAGAACTCGTCGTTCGCTCTATTTGCTCTGCCGCTGTGCTCGCCTTCTGCCTTCCAGTCCGGCGCGCAGGCGCGAAAAACCCGGATGAAAACAATAACAGTGAACTACCCTATACGATTAATTTGCGTTATTTTTTTTTAATCCGTTATTTTTTTTTTTATTAATTAATCGAAATGAACGCGTTATTTTGACAGCCCTAATAACATTATATTTTTTACTCACAAACTCTTTTCCTTTCTTTGACATACAAATGTTTTAGCTCTGTAAAGAGCAAGGCGTGAATGTGTGTCTGGACCAAGACCCAATAAGAGACCAGGGATGGTACCTGAGCAGGAAGCAGCGCCAACGACTCTTGGATGAACATGGAGTTCAAGGCTGGACTGTTGTTCAGTTCCTGGGAGACTCTGTCCTTATACCTGCAGGGGCCATGCACCAGGTGATTACTGAAGCCGCATATACATAGCTCTGTGGTGTCAATGTCAACTGTTTATATAGAGCACTTTTAAAACAGTTGCAGCTGAACCAAAGTGCTGTAGAGTTATCAACAAGTCCACTAAAAGAAAAAAGAATAATCATACGACAACTTACAACAATTACAATAAATCACAAAGACTTCACTGGGTCCTAAGAAGCCCCTTAAAATCCTCTAAGCCTTGAACAAACCTGATATAAGAAGGTAAATTATTCCATAAGCTGGGAGTCACGACAGAAAAGGCACAATCGCCGTTTCTCTTGAGTTTGGATCGTGGAACATTTAGTAAATTCTGATTATTTGACCTCAAGGATCTTGTTAATGTATGCTGGTGAAACAGCTCTTGCAAATAAGGTAGAGCTAAGCCATTTAAAGTTTTAAAACTGGCAATAAGATTTTTAAATCAGTTTGATAGGGTGGAGTTGGGTTATTTCCTTTCTGCTGGACCGTGGCCTGTATAGATTGGTCCCCCACAGTTGGGGGATGGGGTCCCCTTCTTCAGGCAGCTGAGGTGAAGCAGTGTGGCTGAGTTGGCCCCTCTGACATAGACATTACACCTAAGCTGGTCCCACAAGTTTTCACTGGGCTTGATGTCAGGAGTGCAGGCAGGCCATCCCATCCTCTCCTCTCCCAGATTCTGGAGTATCTGATGAAGCCTGCTCAGTGGAGGTGGTCGAGGACAGAGTTTGGTCCCTAAGAGTGGACATATGGGATTACCACTGTTAGTGGGATCTTAAGGTGATATCTTTCTGCACTGTGATTGCCTCCAATGATGATGAGCTTTTTTTATCCAGTGATGGAGATGTTTCACCACAGCATCACGCTTCATTCTTCTAAAGTTGTTTGGCAGTGACCGAAAAGATTTGGAAAGTTTTTCATGTGTACAATCCACGCTTAGCTCTGCTACTCAACACCCACATGTATTTTCCTTACAAGAGGAATAAACAGGCTTTTCAACAGTATAAAATGTATCACCAAGGTTCATGGTTCCAACAAAGAAGTTGTTATTATTATTATTATTAAATGAATGGTTCTTTATTAAGTTTCTCCTCACTGGGAAATTATTTTTGCAGTGGTTAGACTGTGGTTTATTTGTCCTGTGCTGAATCTTATTGTTTATTAGGTCCAGAATCTTCACAGCTGTGTCCAAGTCATCAATGACTTTGTGTCTCCTGAGCACGTTGCCAGGTCCTTCCACCTGACACAGGAGCTGCGGGCCCATAAAGAGGAGGTCAACTATGAGGATAAGCTGCAGGTAATGAACCTCAGCAACAGCTGCAGTGTTTCACTGGTCAGAATCACATTTGTAATTCTATGGTATTTGTTCCCTGGTTAAAATGTTATTTTATTATTCCAAAAGGTAAGTAAGATCTGCTGGTCTGTCTGATTTCTCATCCTATCCTAAATCAATGTCCTAATAAGGATAGCTTGGATAAACTTCAGCATGTGCAAATGGTGGGATGAGGAAATAATCATTACTCATGTTGGTATGCTATCAAGTGTATCTGCTGGAAAAAACTGGACACCCTTTCACAGAGGTGGTTTCTTGAGAATCTAGAGAAATAGAGAACTGATTTATTAGAAAAGAAAATGTACTCTTTGTGCTTCTGCTGCACTGTGAACCAACAATGAATGAGGGGGTTGGCCAGAAAGAAACAGTGTATGTTAAGAAAAAAAAAATTACATGCTTTGTCTTGAGTTTTAAATAATGTGTTTCACATCATTCCAAGTTCAGATTACTATATGGAATACAATAATATTCCATCGCTAATCAGTAAAGCCTTCTAATCACCAGTAGCCACCTCAGTGATCAGCTACTATTCAGAAATTGAACACTGAGGGAGTTTTTTTTTTAAGATTTAACAGTTCTTCTTTCATGGTATAAGAATAAGAGACTATAAAACTACTTGAATAATAGGTAACCGTTCCCAGTGGGCCCAACTTCTTCAATGGTTTTGTCTCCTAGTCAGTCCATCAGTCTCCCCAAGTTTCTTCACACATCTCTGTTCATCTGGCTCAGCAGTGATGTCATCAGATGTTGGGTACTGGACACATTGTCATGTCAAAGGCGAACTGAAATCCATTAGCACTTTAACCCGTTTTGTTCGCGTCTTCAGAGAGTAGTGTTTCATAACAAAGCTCAGATCAGAATAGTTTTCTTAGAGAACATTTTTATGTGTATATTTCAGTAACTAAATTCACTGAGAGAAACACATCATATAGACTAGTTCCACACAGACCGGTATTTTTAAGCCTTTATTTCTGTTAAGTAGGGTGATTTTCCTCTTAAAACTAATGAAAACAACATTGAGGATTATATATATATATATATATTTATATATATATATATATATATATATATATATATATATATATATATATATATATATATATATATATATATATATATATATATATATATATAGATATATAGATAGATATATATATAGATATATAGATAGATATATATATATATATAGATATATAGATAGATAGATATAGATAGATAGATATAGATAGATAGATAGATAGATATATATTAGGGCTGGGCAAGTTAACGCGTTAATTTCGCGTTAATTCATTAGACTATTAACGGCGATATATATTTTATCGCGCATTAACGCATGTTGCTCACATGCTTTCAGTCAGTGTCAGTCAGCAAGCGCGCTGACTGCAGCGCGCTGTCACGGCAGCACTCTGGTGCTCCCCCTCCCCTCTCGTACATGGCTCAGCGGCGCCAGCCAATCAGCACGCAGGCTTAGCCTGGCCCGCCCACTCAGCTCTCACACAAACTTAACACACAAACAGCTGAGAGAGACCGCAGCAGCGGAAAAACATGAACAGGGGAAGTAGCACCGTTTGGCTTTATTTTAATACCGTAAATGAAATCAAGCTGTATGTTTTGTAAAAAGCCGGTTAATTTCAGTGGAAACACAACAAATTTATCTAAGCACGTGAAAAAACATGAAAACGTCGAGCCACAAAACGGAGAGAGGAGACGAAACTTCTGTCATTGCCCCGACAGACCCACAGACGTCTCTGACTGAGGCGTTTCAGTCCTCCATGGAACATCCAGGTAGATCAGTGTTCATCTTAAGCAGCAGTTCATGTTAACTTTCAAAGTAGATATTATCTATCATATGTTACTGGAGCCCACACAGAAAATGTAATTAAGACCTTGAAAGAACCCAGTACATATATTAAAAAGTGTTATTTAAGATAAGATAACATTAGCTAATCCTTTTTTTATCCCACGACGGGGAAATTTATAGGATTAAAGCAACAGGCAGGTGCACACAACACAGACAAAATTACATAAGGATTGAAATATATAAGAGGTGGATTAGTGAAAAAACACTGAACATAACATTATTGTTATTATTATTATCATTATTATTATTATTTAATTGTAATAATAAAATAAAAACCACAAAACCCAAAAGGTCAACAGTTTCATGATACATCAAGCTTAGGGACTGGCTAATATACAGCAGGTCAAAAAAGGCCATATTTTGGCTGCAGTGCTTGCTGTTCTCTTATAAAGAAAAGATCAACTAGTGCACTAAATTCAATAGATGGGTTGAAAATATCCAGTATAAAATAAGATAAGTGCTACAAATGTTACAACACTTTTGTTCATATGGCAGCAGAACATTAAAATAAAAGTGCTCTTTACACTACTTTTGAATTCATTCTTGGAGTTTGCGCATACAATGTGATTAATCATGATTAATCGGGCAAATTATGCGATTAATCGCGATTAAAAATTTTAATCGTTGCCCAGCCCTAATATATATATATATATATATATAAATATATAAAACAATGAAAACTGTCATGTGCATATGCAGCCACCCCTTTTGCTATTAAGCCCTTAGAAAGGTCTCGTGCAACTAATTGCCTTAAAAAGCCCCATAATTAGTGAAATCAAGTCCTCCTGTGTGCAATCTAAATGTCACATGACCTGTCAGCATACACACACCTTTTCCAGGGGCTGCAGCAGCGCTAAGCAAGAGGCATCACACCATGGAGACCAAGGAGCTCTCTAGACGAGTCAGGGACAAAGTTGTTGAGAACTACAAGTCAGGGTGGGGATAGAAAAATATGCTAATCTTTAAGGTTCCCTTGGAGCACAATCAGATCCGTCATTTTCTAATGGAAACTACCAGGTACCACAACAAGCCGGTCAAGAGAGGGCCACCCACCAGAACTCCCAGACTGGGCCAGGAGGCCATTAATCAGAGAGGCAGCACAGAGACCAAAGGTAACCCTGAAGGAGCTGCAGAGCTCCACAGCAGAGCCTGGAGGATCTGTCCATAGGACCACAATAAGCCGTAGACTCCATAGAGCTGGGCTTTATGGAGGAGTGGTCAGAAAAAAAACATTATTGAATGGTAAAAATTAGAAGGTAAGTTTTGCGTTTGCTGAAAGATACATAGGCGACTCCTCAAATCTACAAAGGGAGCTGCTCTGGTCAGATGAGACTAAAACTGAACTTTCCAGCCACCATGGAAAACACTGTCTGGTGCAAACCCAACACATCCCAACACCCCAAGAACACTATTTTTCAGCAAGGACTGGAACACTGGTTCAAGTTGAAAGAAAGATAAATGGTGGTAGATACAGGGATACTCTGAAGCCGAAACAGTGTCAGTCTGCCTGTGATCTGAGACTGGGATGGAGGTTCAACTTCCAGAAGGACAGTGACCCGAAGCATACTGCCAAAGTTGCACTGGGAGGGAAGACATTTAAATGTGTTGGAATGGCCTAGTCAAAGTCCAGACCTCAATCCAATTGAGAATCTGTAGTTAGACTTGAAGTTCTCTGTTTACAAGTGAAAAACATCCACCATGGAGGAGCTGCAGCAGTTAGCCTTGAGGAATGGGCCAAAGTCCCAGAGGCCAGATTCCAAGCCACTTGCAGCTGGAATTACTGCAGAAGGTGGCTTTACAAAGTACTGACTTTAGAGGGTGAACACATATGCACACTGAAGTTTTCTGTTATTTTGTACTATTTGTAGTTTGCTTCACAATTAAAAAATAAAAAGGTCTTCAAAGTTGTCTTGTTCTGTAAATGAAATGGTGCAAACATGAGGCAATAAGACATGGGGGGGTCTATATAATATTTTTGACATGTATTTTAATAATGCAGAAGCTACCTCGGACACTAACAATTTACCAGGGTAAGCCTAATTCCATGCAGTTTATCCAGCGTGTACTTTTGCTTTCCTGAACCTGATGTATCTTACAGTCTGACCACTAGGAAGTCAAATGTAAAATTCTTTATCTCTGTCATGTTTTCAGGTAAAAAATATTTTGTACCACTGTGTGAAGGAGGTGGTGAGCTCACTGAAGAGGAACAGCTCAGACAAAGATCTCAAGAAAGAGAATTCATGACACCTAATTAACCTTGGCCATGCTATCCAAAAAGAGCTCCGACTTTCATTGCCGTTTATCCTCGCCCTCCTTATCAGGTGCTGAAGGTGGTCTGCTCAGAACTGGTCACATTAGCCAGGAGGCATTGCAGTGTGAGACAGCCACGTGACACAATGTAGTGGCCAACTAAAAACACAGCTGAGTCAACCTTCTCTTGAGCCGGAAGGAGACACAGGACCAGAGTGCCCGCTGGACTGATGAGGACTGAAGCTTTGCTGCCAATGTCACAGAGCGGGAAAAGCTGCATGACACAAAGCACTGCTGGAGAAACACTGAACTCCTCTGTGTGATCTCTGCTTTCTGCATAGATGCAGTCAGCTCAGTGATGTAGACTGACCCTGAGGACCCAGTGAGGTAACTGCTGCTCTTTCATCAATGTGGACTCTTTAAGTGCCAGCACAGTATAATCTATGGTAGCAGACCACAACATGTGTGAGAAGGAAGATTTTTGCTGATCTCAGCAGCATCACCAGCAGCATCAGGAGCAAAACTGAATATCTCAGATGTTTAAAAAAAAAAAAAATCAAGGACAAAAAGGAGGCAAGATAGTAACCAGGAAATTAAGGATGCTTCAGTCAGCAACCTCAGCTGCCTCTTTATTTCATGTTATTTTCTCACTAATTTTTCCCTGTCTTTTATTTTCTAGATCTTATGTCTGTCTTCTGTGTCCTTTGGTCTTGATTTTCTTTGTCAAACTGTGTAGTTTAATTCCTTTGCAGAGACGTTCCAGCTCTAATAATGCAACGTTATGAGGAGGAAAGAGTCAATGTAAATGTGAGCTATGGAGTTCTTTTCTTTTACTCTGTGATTTCAGTTTCTGTGATCTCAACTGTGATGGAGGACACACACGCACACACCGGCTAATGCCTGTGACTTTGGGAAATATTCACACTCTCCAGTCCTCATGCCATAAATCTATTTTCTGAAAATGAACTGCCAAACTATTGTTCAAACTGTGTAAAGTTGTATTATGTAAAGAAAAAAAAAGACAGCAGTTTATGAAAACAAACTAATCGCTGTAAAATTTTGACATTTACAAAAAAAGATGTAATTTATTTAAGAAAAGAATTGTCTTGCTTTTGATAAAATTTACTATTGTGAACTCTTGAGGTTTAAAGGTTGAAATAACTAAGAAGTTAATTATAAAGTGTAAATATATACATATATACATTAAGTGAAGTATTTTTGTAAAACATGGCTTGCTTCAATTTTACATTTTGAAGTGCAAATGTTACATGCTTTGTACATTAAAGTTCAAAAAGGTTTTACATTTTCCATTAAAATGGATTTATTAAATATGTTGTTTTGTGGTTCTAATTCTGACCTGAAGACCATTTCCTGTTCTCATTCTGACCTCTGCAGGTAGAGAGAAGCCTGATTATGACCGCCTACAGTCGATATATAACATTTCACATAGGAAAAGTTTTAGATATTGGTCTCAAACTGTTTTAATTAAAAGGGGATGTATCATGCTTTTAATTTAATTCAATTCAAAAATACTGTATTAATCCCAAAGGGAAATTGAATGCTAATTAAATTAATGCCTCCCTTTTCACATTTAAATCTTTCAGTTCTGGGTTATAAAAAGTGGTTGTTTTTGTTCCACAGCCCCACTTTGGCCCCTGTTCTGATGTGCATCAGATTGCAACTCATTTTGGCGTGGTCTCTTTAAATTTGAAGCAGGCAGTTCACACCCCACCCACCTCCAGGTTGCTGTTCAGCCATTTTTGTAGTATGCTTAATCAGTTGTGTGTGATAATACAACCAACAACCAAAGATTTTCATGTATCCACTTGTACCTTCGGCATCCTTGAGATTGGACTATAAGATCACAGTGAAAAAAATAAAAAATGCCAGATTTGCAAAGTTGTTTAGCCAGAATTCCAAGGCCTTGTTTAGCAGTTCCGTAACAAATTCTGTGATGTAATTGTTCAAAAATCGTAACAGAGAACAGAAGGCTTGACAGCTTTTAAAATATGATGTATGCAGACTATACAGATATCTATGCAGTACCTGCACAGACTTAAGTTAAAATCTTCTGCACTCCTAGAGACTACCAAGTACACAACTATATGTATTTAAGGGCTAAACAATTTGATTTTGTATATCCCCTTTAAAGAAGCTATCTCA
This sequence comes from Fundulus heteroclitus, assembly GCF_011125445.2. Classification (NCBI taxonomy): domain Eukaryota; kingdom Metazoa; phylum Chordata; class Actinopteri; order Cyprinodontiformes; family Fundulidae; genus Fundulus; species Fundulus heteroclitus. The sequence goes on from NC_046370.1 coordinate 25,641,974, forward strand.
GCCTCCTTCTCTGTCATACCACACCCTCTGCATTCTTCACTTCATCTGTAAAGCATCTCTGTGGTTTTCCTCTTCTTCATTCCATCCTTTATCCAATATATTCACTATTCCTCAAATCTAATAGTTTTAGATAACTGACTCCAAACACAGGGCCTGATCCTGTTTACAGATTTAGCCAATACCAATTGTGATCACAAAAAACATGGTTTGTATTATTCCGCTCTGGTAATTTGGCAGCAGAACCTGATGTATCTTAAAAATTTATATATATATATATATATATATATATATATATATATATATATATATATATATATATATATATATATATATATATATATATATATACACATTTTTAAAAGTAATAATGATTAATAAATTGTATTAATATTAACTGTTAAATGTTTAAATCTTATTTAGGATGTTTACAGTCAATAGTCTTGAACATAAACCAGATACAGTCCACTTATTGACTGCTACATGTAGTAATTAGATGCCACCTGGTTAGCGTAATTGATGCTGTTTTTAACTAGATTACGTCCATTAACAAAGTTAAAAAGTTTCGTTTTTTTATAATGAAAAAAAAAAAAAAACATCAGCACATCAGGCACAGCTGAAACATTTGCAGTTTCTCACTAAACTCTGAAACCTTATTTACTTACACCCACGGCTTGCATAGGTTCAGTATTGGTTTTTTTTTAAAGCAGATACCTTGATCGGTTTAGACAAACTTGAGTTTACATTGAATTATAAAGCTATTGCCTTTTTTGTACTTAAACTGGTCCCTTAAATATGGCCGTGGGTTTTCTTCCTTTTCTCTGTGGTCAACTTCAGCTGTAACTGAGTATTTGCTAGCACCACAAACATCCAATTGATGCGCCACCATGTTTGTATCTGATAACGCTGACCTCAAACCGAGCAGATGACTGCCATTGCTTCCATTGTCTTTTTTTTAATTATTATTTTTTTTAACTGAGTAAAATACCTAAATCAAATCGTATTCAAGTACAGGTATAAGTTTAGTTTTTTTAAAACTACTTAAAAAAGTGCAAAGTACACACAAATTGTATTTAAAGGAGCAATAAGTAAGAAATTTACTGTAAAATCATTCTCATTTGTCACCTTGGATGGAAGTAACATTCCCTATAAATAATTGGTCCTTTCCATCATGGTCCAGCTTTTCTGCTTTCAAACCTAGAGGTTATGGTCTGGAATGACTTCGGTTCAGAGTGTATCCCATGTTTACTTCCCTGGTCCCTCAGCCAATCATATGAAAGTTCCCAAAACAGAGTGCAGCAATTGGTATTTTATTTTGGCAAAAGAGCAGCAGCCTGAAAACATGGAAGCCAGTAAGAGAAGCAGACCAGAAATAGAACAAAATACATCATCATATACCTATCCTGTGTAAGTAAGAATTTACAACAGTAACACTGTTTAAAAAGGGCATATCAGATAGTTGTGAGTGGCAAGCTGTTGTATCGATGTGAGCCACAAGGTGTCAGCATTACTTATAGATCTTTTAAACTCCTCCAGGTGAGGCAGGAACACCCCCAAACCTGGAGAGGGCAATTATTTGATCAGCTTATCCAACTGAATTATTCTTCAGTTGGATAAGCTGATCAAATAATCTTCGGCTCTTTTTTGGTTTCACATCTTGTAACTGAAACTTGCAATATGTGAAACAAGAAGTCTGTGCTCAAACTTCTAATGGAAGTCAAAACTGTTTTGTTCTGCAGTGCAGGTGAGGTGTGGCCCTATTTTATCCCTGGATTTAGCAACCATAATGGAGCACCATTCCTAAACTCAAACAGCCCTTTACTGTTTACTGTCACAGTAGTCATTTCACATGACTACTGTGAATTCAACCAGTAGTTGATTTCACAATAGTCAGGATTTTTTGCATGTTGAGTTAGTGTGTACAATTATTAATTATGGGAGGCATTAGAATAAGTTGAAAAGTTAGTTAAAGCTTAGAACTGTTTGACAAACTAAGACAATTTTGCATGTACAAAGCCATGAACTACAATATTTGTCTGCAGAACAACTGATGTCCTCATTACGTTCTGATGAGGTCAAACACTATTTGAGAGAAAACAGCACAGCATCTTTTTCTGCCTGCTTTAAACGTTACAACTTTAGGATCATTATTTCTAACCGTTTGTGGGGGGTTGGCAGGGTGTGTGTGTTGTTGTTGTTTTTGGGTAGGATGGATGTGGTAGGGGAGTGAGCAGGACAGGCATCAGACAGTGAAACAGTGGCCATTAGACACTAGGTGGGGGTTAAGGCTTGGAGGAGTGGGGTGAGGTAAGACTGGGGTGAAGGTTTAAGTTGAGGGCAGGGGGGAATGAGAGGAGATGAGGTGTGTGTGTGACTGTGTTGGGTGAAAGAGTTTAAGTGGAGGGCAGACCAGACTGCCTGTGAGTTTCTGTCCTCTCAACGACCCCCTCTACTTCGACACATGAACAAGAAGTTCCCATCTCAGCATGCCTTTGTGTACATGAATGGGAGCAAAGTTGCTTCAACTACAGTACATACAGATTTCTTTTAGAAGAATGACAGACCAGATCATTTAATTCTCTACATGTTTTCTTTGCTGATCTTTGGTTAAATTGTTTGCAAACTTCCAAGAAACAAGAAGAGAGACACTTCACAAATGACAAAATGTTAAAAGTCTTTACAGGTTTTCATTTGAAAAGCTCTTGTCATGAATGTTTGGCCAAGGGGGAAAAAAATAACAGAATTATGCTTTCCTTATTATTCTTTTCTGTCCAGTGCAACTGTTTGATATGCAACGATTTTAGAAATTAACAGGCACAAAAAAGCAACAATTTGTTCCAAACTTTGGGCAAAGAGTTATTTGTGAAAAACCAAATGAAGTCAGATTTTTTTTTTTTATCAAAATAGTTTTGTTATGCAGAACAATTGTGGACTTAATCTGCGGAAGATGAAGAGTATAGGTAGACGCAACCATCTCTCAGATTCAGACAGTTATATCCAATAAATTTGCTATAGTGTGGATAAAAAGTCTTTGCTGATGTTGGAGGAGACTGGACCAGCTGGTTCCAGATGATAGAAAGGCAGCAGTAGCTCTAAAAACAGTTGGTTTCAACCAACGTCTACAGAATACAATGTTCCAGTTGACTGTGGTTGAATTAAGTGACGTGAAGTGAAGGAATTTAATTAATTTATTTATTTTGAACAATTTCAAGCAATGTTGCTAAAATAATAGTAAAATAAAAAGAAAAATATGCTAAATGTCAAAGGAATTATCACAAAAAAATCATTCTAGCTAGTTCTTTGAAAAAGACGAGTGAGAAACTTTTTTTTTTGTATTCCCTATATTCTCTGTACATTATCTGTGCTGTTTTGTATTTAACTGAATCCAGAAATTTCAACATAATTTTATAAATAATAGGTTTTTACATTCTTTGTATCCAACATTATGTATCATCCTTATTGCTTCTTTTTATCAAGTGTGAATGTCAGCTGGCTTTTGTAGCAATTTCCCCAGAGTTCCACACAATAGGCTAGGTATGGTAAAAACATTGAGTAGCCTATGGAATATACAGAGATTTAGGATCCAGATTATGTCTTATTCTTGCAAGAATTGCTGTGCATTTTGCCAACTTTGCTTTATAACTTAAATGAGGTTTCTAGCAGATTTTGTGATCCAGGATTAAACCAAGAAAATGTATTTCTTTTATTTGTGTATTTTTTTTATTTTTTGTTCCATACAATGTTCTATTATGTGCAACCAAATAGTACTTGGTTTTACTCAAGTTTAACGGTTTTAAACTTAAGTAACATTTTTAATTTATTTATTTCTGTTTATAATAATTTGCTAGATCTGCTGGAAACTTTCCCTGGAACATCACATTTTTGTATCATCTGCAGACAATATAAATTCCAACAACCGTGATGCTTCACACATCATTCTTGTACATTATGAATAATTTTGGTCTTAATACTGACCCCTGTGGTATTCCACAAGTGATTTACCTGTGTACTGATAAAGGGGAGTTTTTCTGTCCACTGTCGCTTCATGCTTGCTCAGTATGAAGGTTGCTGCAAAGCCATGGACAATGCAGATGACTCTCCCTGTGGCTCTACGCTTCTTCAGGAGGACTGAGTACCGCTTGTCAAGACTTGATGCAATCAACTGGGTTCCCTTAGATGGGACATTTTGATCAATCTGTATAATCTGACCCAATCTGTATAATCTGATTGAATTTGATTTTGGTAAGTGCCTTGATATGACATCTTTCATGAATTGTTGCCATATAAATAAAATAGAATTGTTCAGCACTTTGGTCAGTACCTGCTGTTTCTAAAGTTCTTTATAAGTAAAGTTGGCTTGGCTTTTAAAAAATCTTACTTCTGATATTTTTAAATTTAAATCTCCAACTAAATACAAAACTTAATATTAGGAGAGCCGCATATAAAGGTGGAGACTCTTCTGGAAGGGTCTTGCATACCTCCAAATGGGTACTTTTGAACACTCCCTGGGCTTTGACAGAGGTTGGAAAAACTGTGTTTCGCTACCATTCCCTATGGCCATAGAAACATTGACACGTTAGAAAACTAGAAACACTCCAATCTAATAGTGATTGAATGATAAAAAATGCAATAAAGAAAGGATGCTGTCATTTTTCTTAACCATTTTATTCTGTTTGTGTATTGTGTTCTTGTCTTGTGGCGTTTTTATTTGTCCTTTGACAGGACTACCTTGTAAAAGAGACAACCAATCTCAATGTAACTTTGGGTTTAAATAAAATAAAAAAATAAAATAAATATCTCTGAATACACAACATTTGGAACACTGAAGTACCTACAGAAGCAGAAAGCTGCACCAGGTGCCACTCCTGTCAGCTAAGGACTTGGTTTAAGCGTGAACGCATGGATCCATCCTGTCTTTTATCAATGGGTAGGATAGTGGTGGTACTGTGGTGTGGGAAATATTGTTTTGGAACAGTTTGGTCCCCTTAAAACCAGCATCATCTAAAGCCCCACAGCCTCCCTGACTTGTTGCTGACCATCATGTCCATCTCTTGATGACCACAGTGGACCATCTTCTGATAAGATATTTCGAGCAGGTAATGCTCTAGGTCACAATGTTAAATATCTTCTCAAATTGGTTTCCTGAACAGTGAGTTATCTGAACTCCAATGGCCTTCAGAGACACTAGTTCTCAGTACAAAGGAGAACCTTTGGGACGTACGTGCCTATTCTTGCCTTAGCACTTTGGATCATGTAATGTATTTCATTTAAATTCTCTGTATATGTTGCATGTTCTGCATCACTAAACCACATTCATTTCTTTGTACATAAAAATACTTTGTCAATGAACCTGATTCTGATTATCACGTAATGAAACAGGAGATTCTCATCAGTAGTTTTTTGTAAGACAAACAACAATTCTGAGGGTTCTGATATGGAGAAAAGGGGAATCAGATTATTCAGTCTTTTTTTTTCATCCAACGTGCTCCCACTTGGGGAACTTTTTCTTGATTCATATTGCCGATTTACTAAAATAAAATAATTACAATCATAACAATTACACCATACCATGGTAGATCAACTGTTCAGTCTATTTTACTCTGGACTGCCATAGCTTTCAAAATTATCTTTACTTCCTAATTCTGTGTGTATTTGTCATTTCTAACCTGTCTACGTGAACAGACACCCTCATGTGAAATAAAGTGTGTTAGGTTAGCTAAGTGTTTCCAATCTCACATATAACATAACTGATGGATGACTAGTGGAATGTCTGACTGAGTTAAACCACTTGAATGTTGACACATTTCAGATTTGCAGATAAAAAAAAAAGTAAGAAGGAATAGCAGGCAGTGTACGAAGTCAGTGTAAGACAAGGAATGGAAATAGTGATGCTGAGAGGTGCATGAAAACAAATGAGTCTTCATTTAATGCCTTCTTGGAAGACCTGAAGCCTGTCCATTTCAGCACCTTCAGCCCCCTGACCCATAAAAGTGTCTCACACGTGTGAGAACCGTAAAATCACTTCCTGGCCTGGAATGGTTGGCTCTGTGGGAGGTGTGACTGAAACCTGAGTCACAGGGCTGAAAAGAGGCCACCGTCATACTGCAACAGACATGGACAAATGAGAGCACGACAAGATGACTGGTGACAGTTCCAGCTGGAAAATGCATCACATTTAGATAGAAGGCAGAGAAACATTTATTACTTGGGTTCAATAGATGTGGGATATGTTTAGTCTTCAGCTGAGTGAAAGACGTGGTCCATTCAAGCAATATTATGTTTATGTTAACAGAACTGGTGGTTACAATCGGTCATTTTATTTTAAGTCCTTATTATAATGGCTCTAAAACCATGGTAATAACACCAAAGATGACATACAAATGGATCTCCCACCCTCTGACCTGCAGTCAACCTCTATCCTCCTAACCTGTATTTATTAGCCATCAAAGGCCATTAGTTCAGGCAAACCCTGACACTTCTGATTTATTAACAGATTTATCATGTTGTATTTCCAAATGACACACCCATTGTCTGATCCTTGCTGGTCAGTTTTGGAGTGGAGCCTAAAGTGAGACAGGAGAGTGAGAGGGGTCAGTATTTGAAGGAAAATGGGAGACAGCTTCATCTTATAGACCTCTAGACCAGCCTCTAGACTAGCTGTGCACCTGCATTACATCTGCAGAGGAATCACGACCTCAGCCAAAACTGTCAAATAAACTAATCATAATAAATAATCACAAACAGCAGTTTATGAGTGTAGGCACTTTCCTTATTTGGAAAAAGATTTACCTGTACAGCATGAGAAAGAGAATATTTCACTCCTGAATATTGAACTTTGTTACTTCAGTAATGGAAATGGGAATAGGTATGATAAGGTGGTACGTTGATTGACAGGATCTGAAAATCCCTGCACCACTGACCTCCACCTTCCCTGTCTTTAACCAGTACTGGCCCTTTTCCATTACATGTGAAAAACCCGGGGCTTTCAGAAGCCCAGAGTGCATTTCAATAATTCAATGAAATTGTATTTATATAGCAGCAATTCAAAACACGTCTTCTCAAGACACTTTACAAAATCAAATTTAATCAAATCATACAGACAGATTGAGTAAAATGTTTCCTATCTAAAAAGGAAACCTAGCAGATTGCATCCAGTCTTGACAAGCAGCATTCACTCTTCACGAAAGAGCTTAGAGCCACAGTGGACAGTCCTCTGCATTGTCCATGGCTTTGCAGCAATCATACTGAGCATGCATTAAGCGACAGTGGAGAGGAAAACTCCCCTTTAACAGCGAAGAAACCTCAAGCATGACCAGGCTCAGTGTTAACGGCCATCTGCCACGACCAGCTTTTATGTTAGACAGGGTATGTCATGAACGGGGACAGATGGACCCAGTATTCAGCCAGACAAGCAGAGGTTAGGTCAAAGACCATTTATTTACAAAATGCAAAAACAAAAACGGGCATCAAGTCAAAAAGGGTAAGAATGCGTCGAATAACCAAATATAACAAAAAGCAGTCACAGATGAAACTCTACAAAAACAGGGGAAAGGCTAACTCAAAAATCCAAAGATCGGTCCGGTCAGGAAACAGGCAGGCAGAATCAACACAAGCAGTGGTCAGTTAAACAGGCAAACAAACAGTGCAGAAGGAATGCTGGACAAGACTCACCGATAGGGATGGAAAAACAATGATCTTACAGAGTGCTAGGGACAGAGGCAGGAATAAGTAGGGGAGTGAGCAGGTGAACGGAGTGAAACTAATCACTAGAATGGGTGGAGCTGATCAGGGGGAGAAAAGTGGCTGGAAGTAAACTGAAGCTGATTGGATGGTGACTGGTGAAGGGGAGTGACAGGCAAACTGATTTTTAGAGAGATGTGATCTGAATGACTGTCAGATGAAAAACAGATAAACTAAAACTATTTCAGGACAAATCAAGACAAACCCAAACTAAAACAGAAACCTAACCTAATCCTATGACAGAAACTTACACTGAGACAAAAACTCAAAACGTGGCAGGGTAATGGCAGCCTCCAGAATGGTGTAACAGCTAAACAGAATGCCAGGCCAGATGTACCAGTATGAGGGGAAAAAATTAAATACAAATTTACACTGGAAATTTTAGTTTCCCATGGCTTTAGTTTCATGGGGAAAAAATAAGATAACCTAATAATTCCTTTATTGTTCCACAATGGCACAGACAGAGTTACACACAGTTTATAGTAGTAAGAAAACAAGCTAATCTAAAGTTAGTTCTAAAGCAACAGAGAATGAATGCCAAAATTGTTGTGGTTTTTAAGTGTTTGGCACACATGCAGATACAAACGGAGGCAGAAACTATTTTAAGATGTTTATTAAAGGCTCAAAATAACGGGAAAGCACACAGTGTGTGAGACAGGCGAGGTCTGAACGTCAGAGCTGGATCGACTGCGATAAGAAAGGGGAATGATGTTACTGAGGATCGAACCAGGGGAAAATGCCAGGAGCTGCGTCGCTTACTGTTGCATCTTCCATCTGTCTGAGCACTCCTTAGCTTACTGTCGATAACTGGTTTAATTTGGGAAACATGAAAAGTAGGGTGTACTCGGGAATGTGGAGGCAGGCACAGACAGACGGAGGTGGGACTGATGATAGTTTCGATCTCATAGGGTCCAGTGAAATGAGGGGCAAGTTTCTTGGCTGTCGGGTTCGTTAAGACGTCTCTAGAGGATAACCAGACCTTCTAACCGGGGCAATACTGGGGGGGCAGGAACAGGGTGCAGGTCGGCAAACCTTTTGTTCTACCCTGTGGTGCGAGTGAGGGCGGTGTCAGTGGATCTCCAAGTTTCCTGACAGCGGTTGATGTACTGGCTGACAGATGAGACCGGTACCTGGAGTTCATCGGCAGGTAGAAGAGGAGTTTGATATCCGAGGGCAACTTCAAAAGGTGAATGTCCTGTAGCTGACGAAACATGAGAATTAAGGGCATACTCAACCCAGAGCAAAAACTTGTTCCAATCAGTGGGTGACGAGGAGGCCGTTCGGTTTGGCCGTTGGTCTGAGGGTGGTATCTGGAGGTGAGGGTGTAGCGGGCACCGAGAGCCGAACAAAAGTGCCGCCAAACCTGGGAGACGAACTGGGGACCCCGGTCAGAAAGGATGTCCACTAGGATGCCATGGAGTTTTAACACATGCTTAATGAGTAGGTGGGCGGTTTGCAGGGCGTTAGGCAATTTGCGTATCGGGATGAGATGACATGACTTGGAAAACCGGTCAACGACAGTCAATATAGTGGTCATACCTTGGGATGATGGGAGTCCAGTGACAAAATCCAAAGCGATTTGGGACCAGGGACGTTTAGGAATAGGCAGTGGATTAAGCAAAGTGGAAGGAGGCTGATTAGATGGCTTGAGCACAGATGGGACAGGCACAAACGTCTTCCCGTTTGTCCAAGATGGCCACCAGGAGCGACGGGATACCTTGGACTGCGTACGATTTATTCCAGGGTGAGCTGAGAACTTCGAATCGTGGCTCCAACGCAACACATCGGGACGGACTGATTTAGGAACGTATTTTAACCCTGCGGGCCCGGTATCTGGATCAGTATTTAACAGTAGGCCTTGGTTTATACAATTCTCCAGATCCCAACGTAATGCCCCAAAGGTGCATGTAGGTGGGAGGATGTGCACTGGCTCCCTTTCCTGTTCCAGAGGTGTAAACTGTCAAGAGAGGGCGTCAGGCTTGATGTTTCCAGAGCCGGGGCGATAGGTTATGGAGAAGTTGAATCTGGAGAAGAAAAGGGACCAGCGGGCTTGACGGGGGTTAAGACGTCGGGCAGACTGTAGGTAAGCGAGGTTTTTGTGGTCTGTCCAGATTACTATGGGCTGCTCGGACCCGTCAAACCAGTGTCGTCACTCCTCTAATGCTAGTTTAATGGCCAACAGTTTACGGTCACCTACGTCATAATTTCGCTCGGCTGGAGACAGCCAGCGAGAGAAAAAGGCACCAGGGTGCAGTTTGTTGTCAGAATCGCTGGGAACCTATTCCCTGTGCAGGTGGACCAGATGGCCATATAGCTCTCTCAGCTCGGCCCCGGTTACGACTACATAACCGGGCGTCCAGCCGAATAGCTAATGCGACCAAACCCTTGAACGTGCTGGGCTCTTCAACTCGCGCTAACTCATCCTTTAAATTTTCATCCAACGCTTGAAAAAAGACTGGCTTCCCAGCAGCATATGTGCGAAGCTCTACAGAGAAATTAGAGATACGTCGTCTGCATTGTTTTAGAGAGAGTAAAGAGCATGACTGCTGCACCGGATCCAACTCGGCTGAGAAGACTGTCTTAAACTCGCTGATAAATTCTGAAAAGGTGCAACCAAAAGATCTACAATCGGGAAAGCGAGTTTCTGCCCATTTAAGGGCTCCTCCTGTTAATAATCGTAAAACAAACAAGATCTTGGTTTGATCGGTGGAAAAGGTACGAAGGGAACGATTAAAGACTAGATTACACTGGAAAAGGAAACTTCCCAATCCCTACTATCTCCTGCAAACTTCTCTGGACTCGAAGACAAGCTTTCTGTGAAAGGGGTTTGATCGGTGGCTTCAGCTGTCAAGTTAGCAGAGGGCAGAGCGCTAGGAGCATGAGTGACAGGCTGACTTGAGGTGGAAGAGAGAGAAGCTGTCAGCTGGCTAAACTGAGCGGCGACTAGCTGTAATTGTTCTTGCCTAGAATTGACTGCTAAACCGAGAGCCTGCTGTTCCTGCTGGGCGGCTAATTGCCGACCGGATGTATCTGCTGGGCTTTGTTGGCCAAAGTGTTTTTCTGTCATTTTAAGTGTTTGGCCCACATGCAGATACAGACAGAGGCAAAAACAATTTTAAGATGTTTATTAAAGGCTCAAAATAATGGGGAAGCACACAGTGTGTGAGACAGGTGAGGTCTGAACGTCAGAGCTAGATCGACTGCGAGAAGAAAGGGGAATGATGTTACTGAGGATCGAACCAGGGGAAAATACCAGAAGCTACACCGCTTACTGTTTAGTCGGGGAGACCTATCTGGGGAGAGTAAGTGACAAGGGAACTCTGTGACCATAAGTCGTTGATGGAAACAGGTGGCTTAGTAACTGGAGGGCTGACAGATGTATTGCTGGCGAGGAGTCCGGAGAACACCACAGAAAACGGGAGGAGCAGATGGAAGAACCGGAGTGTTGTGGATGAACCAGGTGAATCCAGGAAGAAGGTTCTCATGTCCGGCTTGGTACCACCAAGGGAATATGAAGGGAGATACCAGAGCAAAATGTGAGCGGCGGGGATTCTGAAGAGCTGGTTCATTGAGCACGATGCTAAGACAGGTGAGTAAACTAAACACGACAAAACTGGAGAACAACAGGAGACAAAGTTAGTCCAAAAACAGGGTTTCCAAGAACTCACAAGTCTGAGGCACCGGAGACAGGTCAGAGGTCTAGGCATACCACGACTGGGTTAACACTCTGGCGTCTTCCATCTGTCTGAGCACTCCTTAAGAAGCCTGCGGTGAAAGCTCCTGACGAGCAGCAGGTGTGGGCCACGCCCACCAATCAACTACAACCACCTGTGAAGCAGAGTTAGAGCACGGAAAACACAGAGAACCCTGACAAAAATTAAAAGTAAAAAAATAAATGTACTCTTGGGGTGAGGCTATAGACTTGGAGGCTCTGTGCCAGCCAATAGGAGAGGACATCAAGGCCATGGTCGAGTTCTTGACCGACTACATAAACATCTGTGTGGATAAGACCATCCCCACTAGGATAGTGAGATGCTTCTTCTGTAACAAACCCTGGATCACCATTGATCTGGAGAAACTGTTCAGAATATAGACAGCAGCAAGGCACACAGGAAGGCAAGGCAAGTTTATTTATAAAGCACTTTTCAGTAACAAGACGATTCAAAGTGCTTTACGTAAAAAAAAAAAAAAAAACAGTTCAGAGGCAAGGACAATGCAGTGGAATAGTAGCAGCAGGTCGATTTATGGTATAAGCTGGGTGCGATTTGCTGGGGGGGATGGGGGGGGGGGGGTGATTTACCCCCCCCCCCCTCTGTTTGTGACGTCCCCCCCTCTGGTCATTCATGTTTTATCCCTGGGGGGGATACATTCCTCCCCCCCTCTGGTCAGAATAAGTAATATTATGGATTTTTAAAAATGTATATAAATTAGGGCTGTCAGTTTTAACGCGTTATTAACACGTTAGACCACAACGCTGACTTTTTTTTTGGCGCCGTTAATTGCGCATCAAAACACACACGTTCCCTAATGTTTTTTCCCCACCGCTCTCTCCGGACTGCGTTTCTTTTACCCTCTGCGCTTTCCGTAGTTTCAAGAGAGCTAGAGACTCCAGCAAAACAGACCAGCGCTCATTGTTGCACAGATTGTTTATTTCATGCAACTTTGGGCTTGTTTTATTCTAAAGAACCAGAACTAAACAAGGAGAAGCAGCATTTAGTTCCTATGCTCCGCTTATCTGGAACAAACTTCCAGAAAATTGTAAAGGTGCGGAAAGTCAGAGTTCCTTTAAATCAAGATTAAAAACACATCTGTTTAGGATTGCCTTCAACTGTTCTAGTTAACTGAATCACCACTTCTTTGTTCTAATTTCTATCTACATTTTATTCCTACTTGCTTTTATTCTGTTTTAATTTGCTATATTTTAATCATGTAAAGCACTTTGCATTGTCCCTGTACTGAATTGTGCTATATAAATAAATTTGACTTTGACTTGACTTTGACTTTTGACTTTAAAGGCGCTTGTAAATTTCATAAGGTTGCAGGTTGCGGTTTTTTGGGCATGTTTCTGAAAGTGAAATTGCTTATTTGGGCTCTAAAATAAGTGATGAAACAGCGGTTATTAAGAGATCTGCCTGCACTAGACACTTTGTATCCAGCTGAAATATCCCTCCGCCATAGGAGCCGACGGTAGTAAAGGCAGACAGAGCAACTCTGCACGTATTTTCTGCAGTTTACGGTGCAATAACCGGTGATAACTGTTGAAAGTAGATTAAGCGGTGCAGATCCCCATTTTGAGTAGAGATTGGTTCTGAAGATGAGCTTTTAACACGCTGATAACATTGCAGAAACCCCAACCCATAAACCGTACTTTAATGCTTATTAATTTCTTTTCTCTGTATTTGACAAACTAAGGCTGAATTACGTTGCCAAAAGAAGGACCTGGAGTTACTAAACAGTTGCTAAACAGTCTCATTCAGGGTACTAAGCTCCTGCCCAGTTGCAAGCAAAGTGTAAGACTGGAATGACCTGGAAATTTAAAACCTTTTTCCAGGCTTAAACTGTATGAATATGGATATAAACAGCAAGCAAAAATATTGTTGTTGGTGTGAAAGCTCAGAGAGAGTAAAAAACGAACAATAAAACTTATGACTTTATTGAAATGTAAAATTTTTATTAATTTATATGTGTATGCCTAATACCATGTCTATCTTTGTTTAAGGGGCAAAAAAATATATCGGCATGAAAATAGGTATTTATTTACAAATTTATTTACACATTGTGTAAACATCGGGGCGTCATGATTAGTCATTTAGCCATTATAGTCCAGAGTTTAACATTTGGCACTAGGATGTTTTCATTCCAATTCTCAAAAGTGCTTGAAAAATAACAAAATATATTTTTTTTGTACAAGCATGTATTTTATTAGTGTCATTTATTGCAAAATTGCATATTAAAATGCCCAAACAGGCTATTACACTTTCAGAAATAAAAGGATAAAATGTGCGATTAATTTGCAATTAATCTCGAATTAACTATCGACATTATGTGATTAATCGATTCAAATTCAATCCTTTTAATCGTTTCACAGCCCTAATATAAATACATGTCTTGTGTTCTTCACATTTATTAAAGAGTATTATTACGTTTTCTGCTCAAAGCGGTTAAAGTAAACTAATACCCACTCCCGAGTCCCTACAGTAGATGGCCCAAGTTTAAAAACAATAGTCTAACCTACTGGATCTAGCTATTTACCTGAAAGAGCACCGTGCTAGCTAACCATTATTAATGAAACTTTTTATTAATTAATAAAACTTTTGAAATCATCCCCCCCTCTGTTTTTTTTTTTTTGCAAATCGCACACTGAATTATACCATATCTTTAAATGTTATAAATTAACATTTAAAGGCAACTCTAAACAAATTAAAAACTAATCTTGATTTAAAGAAATACAGGGTTTCAGCACATTTACAGTCCTCTGGGAGTTTGTTCTAGATAAGTGGAGAATAAAAACTAAATGCTGCTTCTCTGTGTTTGGCTCTGGTTCTGGGTGTGGAGAGTAGGCTGGAGCCAGAAGACCTTGGTGGTATGGAGAGTTGATACACTGACAACAAGTCCATGATGTATTTAGGTGCTAAGCCATTTAGAGATTTATTGACTAACATAAATATTTTAAAATCTGTTGTCTGAGATACAGGGAACCAGTGTAAGGACTTTAGAACCGGGTGATGTGCTCTACTTTCTTAGTCTTAGTGAGGACCCGAACAGCAGCGTTCTGGATCAGCTGAAGCTGTCTTATCGACTTTTTGCCACACACGTGTAGACATTCTGCAGTAATCGATTAGACTAAAAATGAACAGATGGATAAGGTTTTTTCAGATCCTGCTGAGACATTAGTCCTTTCATCCTGGAAGTATTCTTTGGAAGAAGCTGGAGAGATAGCTCCAGCAGAACAATAAGAGACGTATGTTCAGAGATGACAAATATCACAAACTTCAAGGAATAAACTGAACATATTATTTAACAGGTTCAGATCCACAATCTCAGCATCTTCCTCTTCTGCCCACCTCGGCCATGAACCCTTCTGCTTTTACAGGTTTGTCTTCAACCAATTTGGAAAATTCTGGTGCTTCCTTTGCCTCCCTCTCACCTCTCTGTCTCTAGAAGTCAGGTGAAGACAGATAGTAGAGACTGAACCAGAACAATGCTGCAGGTCAAGATGTTGCAAGGATCTAGGATTTGAATAAACAGAACCCTGGGCTGCTTGACATAAAAACCTTTAGATGTTGTTGTGCTATTACACAATGTTTTAAGTTATTTAATGTTTATTAAATAACACTGTGTCTGTTAGGTATTGTCCGGTGAATATCAGCCCGAGGGCTGATTTTAGGACAATAGTTGAAAGAAATGATTCGAGCACTGGGCTCCTTTAACAGCAAACTCTGCACACATATGGAATAAATGAGTGACAGCTTCTCTTCAAATTCAAGAATTTAT
Source organism: Fundulus heteroclitus (assembly GCF_011125445.2). Taxonomy (NCBI): domain Eukaryota; kingdom Metazoa; phylum Chordata; class Actinopteri; order Cyprinodontiformes; family Fundulidae; genus Fundulus; species Fundulus heteroclitus. The sequence continues at coordinate 25,657,205 of NC_046370.1, forward strand.
GAATTGTGAAACTTAACTAAAACTACAAAGCAAAATAGAAAGTTAAGGAACTATGTACACACCAAAGAAAAAAAGGGACAAAATAAAATGGCTGATCATCATCATCATCAGAATAATTCAGTGAATCCTGGTTGACAGCAGATCTGATTTAAAGAACCAAAGTTCATCTTAAAGAACATGGAGTAAGGTTAAATGAGCTTAAATAATTTAGAACATTTGGTGTGTGTTTCAACCCATTCACAATGCAAATCCTGAGTTAAACATTATTTGATAAAATAACCTTTTAAAGAATTATTTTCTCAGTAAAAATCAGTAGAGTTTAAAAAGCTTGAGTTTATTAATGCGATTATACCTCTGGGAAGCTAGGGGTCTTTGTAGCAATCGGTCGTTAAAATCGGTTAATCACAAAAACACAAATAAATGAACATTAACGTTCCATATAAATGCGGTAATGACACTTGTAGCACTATCGGACAATGGTGGAGTGAAAAGAAACAAACCTTATGTTTGAAACGAACCGTAGTCGCGTATTCGGGAAGAGCGAATGTTATCCGGAAGCTAATAGCATTAGGGTAGCAGACATTCATCGCTAATTTTAAAAAGCTCCGGCTTGATTTTGGTCGTAATGAGCGGACCGGATAACACAAACATTAATATCCCATGAATGTATAAAACCCTTATGGAGATAAAGTTTGTTATAACCATAAAAACACACTTGTCATAGTCGGGTCTCCGGCATGTGAAATTCAGCGCTGCAGCGGGCGACTTCAGATCAGTCCTCGTCTCAGTTTGGCCTGGCGAGAAAATGAGACTGCTACATGCCGTCTTGAGTCAGCTTTCTTCTGCACAGCTTAAACAGACCACAACTGATTTGATTATGATGTCAGTTGAATGCAACAGTGTCATGTTTCAACTCAGTCCCGATTTTTCCTCATGGATGGCACAACAATGTTCATTAGGAATTTTTGTGTTGCATTCAAATAACTTAAAAAAACTATTACATTATCCATCACCAGTCTTTTTACATTGCTTTCTCCCCTAGAACAGAACTTACGAAATATTATTTAAACCTAAGGAGTTGACATTAATTCCTCAGTATGATGATATTGTCTTAAAAGTGAACCAAAACCTTTCTTAGCTTGGTCAGAATGCTGACTAATCTCATAAAAAATCAACATGACTCAATTAGAACAAAAAAAAAACAAAACAGTTAAATGTGGTTTATTATATATAAGGTCTTTTCCTCCCAAGACTGTTAGTTAATTAATTGATTTCTGATAATCCGATTGATTTATTTTCTCTAACAGAAACCTGGCTACAAAAGGATTACGTTAGTATAAATTAGTCAACTCTCTCTAATTATTTAAATTTCCACATTCCCAGAACTACAGTATGAGAAGGAGGCGTATCAACCATCTTTAAGTCTGATTTATTAATCAGTCCCAGGCCAATTAATAACTACAATTCTTTTGAACATTTAGCCCTTAGTTTTCCTCATCCAAACTGCAAAGCAATACAACCTCTTCTGTTTGTTGTTTTGCATCGTCCACCAGGCCCATACTCTCAGTTTTTAGATCAGTTCTCAGACTTCTTATCTGATTTAATGTTAAACACTGACAAAGTTATTATAGAGGGGGATTTTAACATTCATGTTTTCACTGAATGTGATAACCTCAATGTAGCCTTTTAAACTATCCTAGATTAAATTGGTTTTGCTCAAAATGTGCATAAACCGACACATTCCTGTCTTCATACTGTTATGATAATTTTCTAGGATGAACCCGGACACAGCACACACACACAGAGCTAGTTCTTAGGAGTGAGTTTATTGAATAGAGTGGAAGATGAATGATGATGGAACCCAGAGTATTACAGCAGACGGAGGTGAAGGGTGCAGAAGATGGCCGGCAGGAGGCGTGTTGAAAGACTGACCGGGAGGAACTCTGGAGCCGAAGAATTGAGACCAGGACATCAGAGCCGAGGACTTGAGATCAGAACATCAGAACCGAGGACTTGAGACCAGAACATCAGAACTGAGGACTTGCATAGGAACAGAGCTGAGCAGATTCTTTGGCAGAGACTTGAACAAAAACAAAGCTGTAGGAAAGTCTATTGGCTGACTGGAACAAAAAACAAAGTTGAAGTAAGTCTTCTGGCTGACTGTAACAAAAGTCAAACAAAAAACAGAACACAGGGGAACCAAAAGCCTAGGAGAAACACTGGGGAACCAAAGAAAGAGAGAGATACTTCGGACCTTGTGCTGATATGTGGCATTGATTGCAAATAATTAACAGTATTTTCTCACAATCCTGTCCTATCTGAACCATTTTTAATAACCTTTGAGTTCAATTTAACTGAGTTTGCCCCTCCAAAAGAAAGTTTCATTATAAGATATCTTTATCAGATAAGGCTGTATCAAACTTTAAAAGTCTGACCCCTTTTTAATTTCTTCAGTGGCACAGAAATACCTAGCAGAGGGCAGCAATGTTATTTCTTCCCCTTTACAAATTGATGCTTATGTTGATGTTGACACTACCTCATTGCATTTTGCATTAGACAACGTAATCCTCTCAAAAACGTAGAAAAGCTGGCTCCCTGGTTTAATAATGTTTGGAAAATTGGAGAGAAAATGGCGCTCTACAATTGCAGAGAAATCCTACCTAACCTGGAAAAACAGTCAACTGTTGTAATAAAATGTCCCTTCTCAGAGTTAGAGCAGCCTATTTTTCATCATTAATAGAGAATAAAAAATAATCCTAGGTTTCTCTTTAGTACAGTTGCCAAACATACACAGAGTCAGAGCTCAGTCAGGCTTCAGAACTCATTACAGCACTGGACCATCTTGGGTGAGGGTCACTAATGATATTCTCATGGCCTCAGATAATGGACTTGTGTCTGTACTTGTCCTGTTAGATCTTAGTGCTGCTTTTGATACAGTTGATCACAATATTCTCCTAGAAAGACTTGAAAATACCGTAGGGATTAAGGGGAAAGCATTAGGCTGGTTTAAATCTTATCTATCTGACAGATTCCAGTTTGTTCATGTTAATGATAAATCTTCTTCAAACTCTAGGGTCACTTGTGGAGTACCACAGGGTTCAGGTCTTGGGCCAATTCTGTTTACTATATATATGCTTCCGACTGGTAAAATTATCAAAGTTATTACTTTTGACTACAAGCATGTCTTTTTGACATGACCTTAAATGTTCTGCTTTTAAATTCTGAGAAGACAGAAGTTGTCCTTTTTGGATTAGTCCTTAAGAAATTAATTGCTTAATCAATCACCTAATCTTCATGGCATTAAATTGGCCTCTGGTTATAAGGTAAAAAACCTTGTTTCCAGGTTTCCTTTTTTCACCTCTGGAATATTGCCAAATTACAAATATTTTGTCCACGGGTGATGCTGAAAAACTAGTTCATGCATTTGTTACTTCAAGGTTGGACTATTGTAATTCTTTACTGTCTGTAAGTCTACAAAATGCAGTTCAAAGCCTTCAGTTGATCCAAAATGCTGCAGCAAGAGTTCTGATGAAAATCAACAAGAGATATCATATTTCTCCAATTGTAGCTTCCCTTCATTGGCTTCCTGATGAATCAAGAATAGAATTTAAAATTCTCCTTCACATATTTATAGCCTTTAATAAACAAGCTCCATCATATATCAGAGATCTGATTACCCCATATGTTCCCAACAGAGCACGTCGCTCTCAGACTGCACTCTCTGACTTTAGGTATTGCTGAGTTATCTCTGTAGTTATGCTCTTATAGGCTTAGGCTGCTGGAGGACAGCAGGATCTATTTTTGTCACTCTGCTGAGTTCTCCTACTGTTCCCCAATTTTGCATTGTTTGTTTTCATTTCAACTTTTAACTTTTTGTTCTCTCTGTTTTTTTCTCTTCATAGTAGGTATACCTGGTCTAGGGTTCTGTTAACTGTGACACCATCCATGGCAGGCAGATCATCTGTCATTACCATATAACAGAAAGGATTTCTGGATCAATATGTGCTTATGTGCTTTTTGTGTCTTCTCTAACCCCCAGTTAGTCGAGGCAGATTACTGTTCACACTGAGCCTGGTTCTGCTGGAGGTTTTCCTTCCTGTTAAAGGGGAGTTTTCCTCTCCACTGCCACTACAGTATGCGGGATTGCTGCAAAGCCATCAACAATGCAGACAACTGTCCACTGTGGTTCTACACTCTTTCTGGAGGAATGAATGCTGCTTGTCAAGACTCGATGCAATTTGCTGGGTTTTGTTAGATAGGAAACTTTTTGACCAATCTCTCAGTGTAATTTGATTCAATCTGACTTTGTAAAGTGCCCAGACATTATATGTGTTATGGATTGGCATTATATAAATACAACTGAATTGAATTGAGTGCTGTTAGTTTTCAGTTTGGTTTAGGCCTTGTTTAAAAAAATTGCAAGACTTTCCCCTCTATAGTCTTAATTGATGGGTGTTGGTGTTTTGATTTTATTTTCTGGCTCAAGCTTTCCTTTGTTATTTTTCCCTTAAATTATCTATTTAAGTTCTTACTTTTGTGTAGCAGTTGGTTGTTTGTTCTTTTTATTTGGTTAAATTATTTTACTGTGTCTGCCCCTGTCAATATTCTCTCTCAACTTCCTGTCTTTATTGCTCTCAGCTGTCACCCACAATCATCTAGTTGCTTCCACCCACCCTCCATGTCTTTCTCTCCTCGCTATCCCTGTATTCAAGCTGCCTGGTCATACCTACCTATTTTCAGATCCTCCGTTATTTAACTTCCCATATGGTTCTTAGCTCATCATCTGTTATCTGTAACTTGTCCTCTCCTGGTTCTTTTAAGTTCTCTTTTTTGGATAAATCCTAAAACTCACCACGTGGCTCCTGAGTTCATGTCGGTGCTTTGGTCCAGCTATCACCTCACCAACCATGACACTTATTTCATAAGCTGTATGAAACATTGACAGAGCAAAGAGCTATCTTCTTTGCAAACTTGAATTTGACAACATGCCTGCAGTCATACATGGGGACATTTATCTCTGGGGATGTTTTTATGAAGGGGACTATGAAACCAGTCACCATTGTTGGTCATTAGAATAGAATAGAATAGAATAGAATAGAATAGAATAGAATAGAATAGAATAGAATTCAACTTTATTGTCATTGCACTGTCACAAGTACAAAGCAACGAAATGTGGTTTGCATCTATCCAGAAGTGAAATACAGAATATAAATATTATTTATAAGTGTATGTATAAGTAAAAAGTAATAGTAGGTGACTGTAAAGTGTTGTGTATAAATATAAATTTGGGAGCTATATGCACAGATTATACAGAATATAATAAATATGGGAGCTATATGCACAGATTTTACAGAATATACAGGAATGTTAGGAAAAGGATTATATATGTATTAGCGGGTTTATAATACAAGATAAATAGTGGCAGATAAGATTTACAGAATCTATACAGATTGTATACAAATTGTGTATGTGTGTGAGGGGAACAGTCCATTCTCAATGATATGTAGAAATGTTTTATTGTGTTCAGGATCTTAGGTTGTTAATTGAATAAGGATGTGATAGAAGGTGTTCAACTTCTGCTTTTTAGAGGAAAGTGCAATGTCAGACTTATCCAGCTGGAATCTGAGCCTAAACTCACACTAAAGCATTTTTGGAGAGAATGGCTGTATACAGAAGCTCCCCTTACAGACAGGTTACATGATCGGCTGCCCGTATTTGTTTCCTGACTGCTGTTTACATTGTTGTTGTCTTTTAAATATCTAAACCTGTCAGTTTACATGTGACAGACAAGCACACCCACTGTGAGACATGGTGCCACTTTGGGGTCAGAAGCTGAGCAAGGTTCATGTTCAGGCCACATAACAGTATGAGATTGAGGTGATGGAGGGGAATGGGGTGCTTACTGACTGTTTTCCACCTAATTCAGCCACCAAACCTGTCATAGGCTCCAGCATAGCTGGGGAGAATGCAGATCGACCATATCTTTGAACAAAGAATTAGGTTGCTTTCTAATTAGGAAAAAAAAGCAGTTGTTTTACATTGAATGGTATTATGGAATCTGAAGTGTTTACACCACATGTTAGATTCAAGCTGTAAACTGTAAACAAATAAGAGTATAATGTACAACGGGTGCATTTTCTTTTCATATGACTGTCAAAGTTAATTTTTACTATGACATTAATCACATTATTTTCCTGCTTTTCACAGCTTTATAAACCCTTCTTTTAAAAGCATTAGAGTGCACTACAGTACAGAGTGCTCTTTACAATCTTTCCTCTTTACAAAAATGGTGGAAATCTTAAATACCGGGAATGTACCAAGAATCTTAAAGCCATTAAATTTGAGCTTTCCCAAATTGTTTAAAGTCATAGTAATCTTAGGGTAAGTAAACTTGAGAATTTTAAGAAATATAATTTTTCAAGAAATTCTCTCTCTATGCTCTGGCATGAAATAAATAAAAGTAATCCTAAATTATCTACATCAATAAACCCTTCAATCTGCTGTCAGCCTCTTTTAATGACTTTTTAAATTTCTGCAGCACCAATGTTATGGTGGGGATGGAGTTGGCCCAATAAAGACCAAAGTTTTCTGAAGAAAGGTAAAAATCATCTTGGAGAAATACAAAACAAGTTAGAACAAAAAACAAAGTGTAGACAAGCTGAAGGCAGACAGAAGAAAACTAAACAAATCAAGGGTTCATCCCTGTAATCTTGAGTTAAACAGCAAAGCGTTGAATACTTTTGTCTTGGTTTTACCAGATCTCAGTGCTGTGCTTGATACAGTTGATCATAACATTGGGATTTACAGATTAGAAAAGGGGGAAGCACGGACTGGTCAGTATAAATCAGAGCAAACAAAGATAATATATTGTTTATTTATAAAGCACTTTAAAATCTTGTATTTGATTTGGCCAAATTGTAGACATAAATGTGCATGTGGAACACCTAGACTCTCATGCTACCCCTTTCCCCTTAATTTTTAAGGTGTGTTTTCCGGAATGTGCAAGCAAATATATCACAACATCATCATTTACACATACTAGGCCTTGATTTACTTGATTCCTATTAGGAGAGCCTTATATCTAACTTAACTTCTCTCTCATGTTAAATCTCCGTGCTAACATGTGGCAGAAAAAAACTAAGTGAGAGGATAACAAATGGTAATAAACAATCATACTTAAAAGCCCTAAATACATATAGATGCAACTAGTCGCAAAGATAATGTCAGCCACTAAGTCATATAAACTGGCTTTATTAAACATTCAATCACTGTCTGTCATAATCTGTGGTAGAGGGTGACACGGGAGTGGATTTTGCACTCCTGTCCCATCCCACTCCCACTGAAAAAAATTGTGTCCCATCCCAATCCCGGGCCAGAGTAGGGGAAAAAAAGTCCTGTCCTATCCCACTCCTGGTAAAATCAATACCACTCCCATCTCACTCCCATTCCGAATGACTCCGGCTCCTGCGCCACTCCCATTCTTGTTGTCTTCATTAAGTTTTCTGGCAATACATTAAACCTGAATGTCTATGAATGGTAGGTTAAGTTCCGGTTAAGTTTTAGCTGTAGTAAAGGCCAGTTAAAGTAAAAGGTATAATAATAAATAAATAATAAAAGTAACAAACAAGGAAACAGACCATGCCTATCTTAGTTGAACAAACAAAATGTACAATGTTACCTTTTACTAATTCATTAAGCAATTGTTTCACATGAACAATGAAGTTACTTTTATATTTCAAAATGCTGAAATTAAAGAATAATGCACTGAGCGAAAGATCTATACTCAATTAAGAAAAAGGTGCATAAAGGCAATACTTTCACAATTTAGATAATCAGAATCAGAAATACTTTAATAATCCCAGAGGGAAATTGTTGTTTTACAATCGCCATAACATAAACAAACAAACATCACAAACATTTTAGGGGGAGACGATTTACTGAGGCCTTGCGGCCAGGGAACCGCCTTACACGGTGCCCACATGGCGCTGCCATTAATCTGTGAAAAGATAGATGCCACAAAAAAAGGAAGGTGGGAGGGAAAAAAACCTAACTCATACTTTATCCTATAAAGAGGATTCAGTTTGAGATATCAAAAACCTCTTGCACAAAAAGCACAAATAAGACGAAACACTTATAGCAGAAGGTAAACATTTGAGACTAGTCGCGTGTAAGTTCATCAGTTTATATGAGCATCAGTTATGTGTGTCTGTTTGGGTGAAAGTGCTTATATTTCCATGAACACTCTCCAGAGGCCATTGTCCTTGATGTTATCAGCCGTCCAACAGTTCAGAAAGCATCCGCAGGTGTCAGCGGGAGAGGGGGTAGCAGGGTACAGTTCTGAGCATTCTTCGCCATAACAATCCAGGAGTGATTAGATAGGGAGGGCATAATCCAAACATGTTATTTGTTATGAGACAAGCTGCACTGACTTTCCTGTCAGCTTTAAGTCTTTTGCTGGCTCCAGTTGGTGAAATCCAATATTCCAAATTGTTGGGCTTTTCCGCGCTTCACTTTCAGATTTTATCCCATCACCCCTTTGAGTTCAAGAACCGAAGCCAGTCTGCATACCAGCACATCTAGCTTTTTGGCTCTGCTCCTCCACCTTCCAGAACTGTCCGTTCACCGCCTTAGTGAGCGCGTCATATGCAGCCGGCAGCCTGATTAAGGCCAAATGGCTACCGACATCCGCTGTATTTGCTGATACATCAAAAATCCACCAAATCCAATAAGTAGAAATCCAAGTATCCTGAATACAAACATGCAAACGTTTCAAACGTCCAGGAATGACAAAGTCGAAAGACAAACCTTTTTCAACCAAGAATATAGGGTGTATCCCACAAAATGGGTCAAAGCAGGACCGGACGGTTCCCCTTTCGTTGCCTATCCGTCGAAAAAATTTGATCAATAGCATTGAGAGACCAGCTTACCAGATCCATGTTTTTCAGAGCTTGGTTGATATGAAGAAAGTGCTCAGAAAGACAAGACATAGCGGCAGAAGCAGGAGAGGGGGGGTGAAAGCTGGAGAGGAGAGAAAAACACGACCAACCTCGAAGAGAGACAGAACAGAGAATGTACCTCAGTGTGCTGGTGAAGATTCTCAGTCATCCAGGTCATGGTCATTCCAAAAAAGAAAGGTAAAAAACAAAGCAACTGGACTTGTTTTCCGTAGTTGAAGACGTTTCGCTTCCTCTCCCGGAAGCTTTCTCAATTCAAAAAGTCTGGAGTAATGATGAGTAACAAGCTTTATACCATTCCAAACAAAGGCCTGTAATGGCTTAGATAACATGCAAATTCAACCGAAACAGGACCACCCCTTAGTAATGGGCGGTCGTTAAAACCATTAAGCCAGCGGAATGGACCGAAACTGGTCCACTCCTCTGTAACGAGGAGTCGTTAGAGTTGTTATTGGCTTGGCTTAAAGGAACAATGTTTTAATCACCTGAATGAGGGTGAGAGTTAAGTTGACGATTGGCTGGAATTAATCCTATAGCTGTGTTGTAAGTTTTTGAGAGTTGGAACCTAAGGCCCCCTCCTCTGTTTAAGGTTGGTCTTTCTCTCTTGACGTAGATGGCTTCCTTCACACCCCTTTCAAACCATCTGTCTTCTTTGTCCAAAATGTGAACATTTTGGTCCTCAAAAGAGTGTCCTTTGTCCTTTAGGTGTAAGTGGACAGCAGAGTCTTGACCTGAGGAGGTGGCTCTCCTGTGTTGAGCCATGCGTCTGTGGAGAGGTTGTTTGGTTTCTCCAATATAAATTTCAGAACATTCCTCAGTGGTTGAAAAACTCAGTTTTGTAAAAGAAAAATTCCAAAAAAAAGGTAAAAAACAAAGCAACTGGACTTGTTTTCTGTAGTTGAAGACGTTTCACTTCCTCTCCAGGTAGCTTTCTCAATTCAAAAAGTCTGGAGTAATGTGGAGTAACAAGCTTTATAAAATAGCGTACCGCGAGCGAGCTATTTTTAGAAACGTAACGTCACGATGACGTCACATCACGTGGTACGCAGTAGGGCAAACTAGCACAGTCCGCCACTGTTTCATTGTAAAAGAGACGTGCGTTAGCCTAGGTTTTACCCGTTAAAACGACTGCTTTTTCCAAATCTAAGACCATGGTTTTCAAACATTGTTGCTATGGAACGTGCAACAGCGACTCGAGGTACGCTGATCGGCCGCATATGAAGGATGTTTTCTTCATTACTTTCCCGAAATTCAAGAGTGCCAAGGAGAAATGTGTGCGCTGTGTACACCGGTGCGGTCGGCCTACATATGTAGCAAGCATTTTGTCGGAGGAAAGGGCCCAACCGAAGAACATCCTGACCCAATTCCAGCGACATCAAGTAGTGAACAGGTAAGAGTATTTTGGTGGCCGACATGTTAATAATGAAGCGCCTGCTACCATGATAGCATATAGGCTATCATGGTAGCAGGCGCTAACATGATACCCTGCTACCAGGATAGCCTACTCAAAAACATTTCAAATAAGACAAACATTAAACATATACCGATTCCTGGACGGTGATTACAAACAAAAAAAAAATGGCCGACGACGCCATGAAAGCCACGCAAATTGTTGGGAAAAAAAACAAAGCTTACCGTTCGATCAACTCGGCCCGTTTTCCGGTCTTTTTAAGCCCTCGACACTCAAGCCATCGTTTGAGCTGAAGGTTGGTGTGTTCTTCGACAGTGCGACCAGTAAACCGTGCGCCTGGGACATCGTCTTGGGAAAGTGTAATGGCTGCAAAGTCGGTCATATCGCTGGTTCTGTTGCGCGTGTAATAGCTGGTTGCTACGTGCGTTCTCTACCTGTTTGCCCTACCTAAGCGGCAAAAGGGGCGTTGCTCTTGAGACGGTGACGTCACGTGCGCGGTACGCTATTGGCAAACAAAGGCCTTATAATGGCTTAGATAACATGCAAATTCAACAGAAACAGGACCACCCCTTAGTAATGGGCGGTCGTTAAAGCCATTACGCCAGCAGATTGGACCAAAACTGGTCCACTCCCCTGTAACGAGGAGTCGTCAGGGTCATTATTGGCTTAGCTTAAAGGAACAATGTTTTGATCACCCGAATGAGGGTGAAAGTTAAGGTGATGGTTGGCCGGAATTAATCCTATAAAATAAAATATCCACAAACTAATTAGGGTTTACTATCAGAACCAATACATTCATCGAACAATAAATACATTCTTAGACAGACCTCTCAACTTTTATCAAAAATTGAGAGTGAGATTATGTTAATTTTCGGGGGTGATGCGGAGCTGGAGACGGAGCTAACTGGACCCAGGAAAAGCCGGTCCAGTCAGCTCAGTCTCATTTTTATCTGACCAGACATGGAAGTAGACATGTTTTACTTTTGTTAAATAGTGAAAGAGAAGTCCCACTAACTGAACACGTTGTTCAGTTAGTGGGTTAAAACAGAAACAAACACAACTGTTCAAATAATACTAAATAAAATAATAAAGTAGTTTTAACTTATTGGCCGTATTATTACACTATTGCACATTGGATAATGAGTTTAGGAAACACATTTTACAAGCAGGGTACTGAGTGTTAACACCGTGACATTTAACTCTCATCAAGTTTGCTAATATTTGCTTTACAGTCACTCTGTGAGTTTAATAGATAAGGCCTTACTTCTGACTTTGCGTTGCAAATCCAACTTTCCAGATCCAGGTTGAGTTTGCCGCTAGCGGTGGATTATGGAGCGCTCCATAGTTGATCCCCCCCCCCCCCCATTTTGCTTTTGAGCACTGGCGGAAAAAATAGATCGGAAGCACTGCTGGCTTCTGGGTGTGTAGTTCTTTTGACTTGCAATATAGTTTAGGTTTTTTGGAAATAAAACTACAAAATGGTGGCGCCGATCCTACATTTTTGATTTTCTATTTTAATTTTTTGGCATCGATCCTAGTTTATTGTACCTGCTATTGGTTTACTCCCGCTCCCGTTTGGTCCCGTTGATATTTAATCCTGTACCGTCCCAATCACGTGACATTTACTAATGTTGACTCCCATCCTGCGGGATTCCCACGGGAATCACGTGACCCGCAGGATTCCTGAAAAAACGTCAGCCTCTACTCTGTGGTCTAGGTGCAGGTCTGGTTTTCCCTTTCTCCCTCCTCTGCAGGGCTGGCCGGGCAGGTGCGTTCCATCAGAGCTAATTACCACCCTTCATAAGGAGCTGGAACCAGTAGGAGGGCATCAGTTCGTTTACGCTTCAGTGTGGTACAGACCTTACTCCTTGTCTACCTTAGAACCTATTGAAACCTGAACCTAACCTCGTTCTTGTCCTTTCCCTCCTAGAACCTCGAAGCCAATCAGTGAAAGACCTGGTAACCTCAGCCTTGGACCAGAATCAGAAGAACACCTGGAAACTATCTCAAACCAGAAAAGAACAACACACCCTTCTGTTCAGCCCTCCTGCCTGCGCTCACCTGCCTGTCCACCCTCCAACTACCAAAACAGAGAAAGGAACTGGACCTGCACCAACAACCCGGACTATTGAACAGCACCTCTTCCCTAGATCAAGCCCAAGCCACAACCTCTGTGAGTTCAACTACCAAGCATCCTTTTCACTATCCCAAGCTCAAGTATTCACCGTCCTCTCCTTCCTTCCCAGCAGAGCCACAAGACCTCCGACCAGCAGATACTCTTGTTCACCTCCACTCTTTACAATTAACATTTTTGTATTTTACCACTGGCTTCAGTTATTGCGCTCATTCAGAGTCACACATTCAAAATATGACAGAACGAACTGACCAGCAAATTCAACCGAAACAGGTCCACCCCTTAGTAATGGGCGGTCGTTGAAGCCATTAAGCCAGCCGATTGGACCGAAACTGGTCCACACCTCTTTAACGAGGAGTCGTTAGGGTTGTTATTGGCCTGGCTTAAAGGAACAATGTTTTGATCACCCGAATGAGGGTGAGAGTTAAAGTGACGATTGGCCGGAATTAATCCTATAGCTGTGTTGTAAGTTTTTGAGAGTTGGAACCTAAGGCCTCCTCCCCTGTTTAAGGTTGGTTTTTCTCTCTTAACGTAGATGGCTTCCTTCACACCCCTTTCAAACCATCTGTCTTCTTTGTCCAAAATATGAACATTTTGGTCCTCAAAAGAGTGTCCTTTGTCCTTAAGATGTAGGTGGACAGCAGAGTCTTGTCCTGAGGAGGTAGCTCTCCTGTGTTGAGCCATGCGTCTGTGGAGAGGTTGTTTGGTTTCTCCAATATAAAGATCAGGACATTCCTCACTGCACTGAACTGCATACACCACTCCGCTCATCTTAGGTTTGGGGGTTTTGTCCTTGGGATGCACCAGCCTCTGTCTGAGGGTCCTGTTAGGTTTGAAATGTACTGAGATTTTGTGTTTGGAGAAAATCCTCTTGAGTTTTTCAGAGACTCCAGCAACATATGGGATGACGATGTTTTTGCGTTTATTCTTCTCACCATTATGTTCTGCAGCGGGTCTTTTGGATTTTCTTGCTGATTTGACAAAAGCCCAGTTAGGGTACCCACAGGTTTGGAGGGCATCTTTGATGTGTTTCTCTCCCTTGTGCTTCCCTTCTGTTTTAGTTGGGACATGCTCAGCCCGGTGTTGTAAGGTTCTGATGACCGAAAGTTTGTGCTCCAGTGGGTGGTGTGAGTCAAAAATAAGATATTGGTCTGTGTGGGTGGGTTTCCTATACACTTCAATATTGAGGTGTCCATCTCCTTCCATGTTCCACCTCTGTAACGACTCCTCGTTACAGAGGTGTGGACCAGTTTCGGTCCAATCGGCTGGCTTAATGGCTTCAATGACCGCCCATTACTAAGGGGTGGACCTGTTTCGGTTGAATTTACATGTTATCTAAGCCATTACAAGGCCTTTGTTTGGTAATGGTATAAAGCTTGTTACTCCACATTACTCCAGACTTTTTGAATTGAGAAAGCTTCCTGGAGAGGAAGCGAAACGTCTTCACTACGGAAAACAAGTCCAGTTGTTTTGTTATAAAAAATTTTTTTGAATGACATACTGAATTCTAATCCACCTACCTCTGCTCCTTCTTCAGCAACCAGTCCTCCTGTAGTTTCCGTTCCTTCATCCATTCCTGGTGTTGGGGTATCTATTCCAGTCCCCGAACCGTTTTCTGGAGACCTGAGTAAGTCCAGAGGGTTTCTTTTACAATGTTCATTACTTTTCAAACACGCTTCACAGTCATTTCCCGATGATACGCACAAGATTTCCCATATGGTCGGTCTCTTAAGAGATCGAGCTCTTACATGGACCGACTCTTTTATTGACAAGACCACTATACACAATTTTAGTTACGCCGAATTATTAGTTATTTTTAAAATAACTTTTTCCTCCTCGCTGAGTGAGGAGGAGGCCGGCAAGAGATTGTGGAGACTTAAACAAGGTAACCGGTCGGTCGCCGATTTTAGTGTGGATTTCCGTACCTTGGCCACACAGGCTGGATGGGACAACCATGCTTTAAATACGTTTTTTTTCAAAGCCCTCACAGATCGTTTAAAAGACGAGCTGGCTAGCCGCGATAAGCCAGATACCTTGGAGGGGTTGATTGAGCTAGCAATTTGGATAGACGAACGGCTCCGGGAAAGAGCTTGTGAGAGGCAGGGCCAGGACAGTTCATTGGCTCACCGCCCCAGCTTACCTGTTCCAGATACGTCACACCAGTCCCGACCTATCCCTTCCGAGATTCAACCTATCGAGGAACCTATGCAAATAGGGCGTGCTCATAGCCTGGGTGCCATTCCGAACTTAGTCCTGCCCACAACGTTTTTGGTCGGGAAGTTCGGTCTGGCATTGCTCAATAGTAGCGCGAGTATGCTCGCCCAATATCTGGCGGGCCAATCAAATTGTTGGGGCAGGCTTTATACGATGATGGACAGATGATCAACAGTAACGTAATCAACCACGTCACCAAAGCGCGCTTGGGTTGAATTCGTTTACAACAACGATGGCTGCCGCTGGAGAGTTGAGGTGTGTAGATTCTGCTATTAGGTCTGTTCTAGAAGCTATCGACAGGTTTGTGTGTTGAAGGACTTCTTGGATCCTTACATTCTTTTTGCAACACCGGCAAAAATCGTTAACGCTCATCATCTTATGCTAGGCTAACCGTTGAGTTCCGTTGACAACAACTATGCGTCGCTTAACATACGTCACACACTCCATGCTCTTATTGGTTGTAGGTCTATCCAATTGAGTGCAGAGGAATTTTTTTTCCTGGTTCGTTCGAAACACGCCCCATAATCACAGCTTTATGGAGCAGTATCAGACTCAAATTCTGACTAGAATTGAGTATGACCATGTCAGGCTAGCGTGCTCACCTAACCGCAGAGCTAAGGGATAAGCGCTTAAGGGACAAGCTATGTCTTTATTATGGAGCCGCGGGACATTTCCGCTTAAACTGCCCGGTTTGGCCAAAAGAATTGTAACAGTAACCCCTGAACTACTGGCGGGCGCATGTTCTGAGAGCCCCAGCCCTAGATTCTTGTTACAGGCTGTTATTTGGTTCTTGTTACAGGCTGTAATTTGGTTTCTGTTACAGCCTTATATGGCAGTCCTTTGGCCACCATAACCCAACAAACGCTTCCTTTTTAGTTAATCATTTCTGGTAATCATCATTTCAATTCAATTCAATTTTATTTATATAGCGCCAAATCATGAAACATGTCATCTCAAGGCACTTTACAAAGTCAAGTTCAATCATATTATACAGATTGGGTCAGATTATACAGATTGGTCAAAAATGTCCTATATAAGGAAACCAGTTGATTGCATCAAAGTCCCGACAAGCAGCATTCACTCCTGGGGAAGCGTAGAGCCACAGGAAGAGTCATCTGCATTGTACATGGCTTTGCTGCAATCCCTCATACTGAGCAAGCATGAAGCGACAGTGGGAAGAAAAACCACCCATTAGCGGGAAGGAAAAACCTCCTGCAGAACCGGGCTCAGTATGAACGGTCATCCGCCTCGACCGACTGGGGGTTACAGAAGACAGAACAGAGACACAACAAGAGAAACAAAAAAGCACAGAAGCACACATTGATCTAGTAATCTGTTCTACGTTAGATGGTAGTAGCCGGGTGAGCCGTCTTCTCTGGATGATGTCACAGTTAACAGAACGCCAGACCAGGTGTACCTACTATGAAGAGAAAAGAGAGAGAACAGAAAGTTAAAGCAGAAATGACAACACATAATGCATAATTGAAGAACAGTAGAACTCAATAGAGTGAGAAAATTAGATCCTGATATACTCCAGTAGCCTAAGCCTATAGCAGTAAAACTATAAAGGTAGCTGAGAGTAACATGAGCCACTAGTTATAATTTTTGTCAAAAAGAAAAGTTTTAAGCCTAGTCTTAAAAGTAGACAGGGTGTCTGCCTCACGGACCAAAACTGGGAGTTGGTTCCACAGGAGAGGAGCCTGATAGCTAAAGGATCTGCCTCCCATTCTACTTTTAGAGACTCTAGGAACCACCAGCAGACCTGCAGTCTGAGAGCGAAGTGCTCTGTTAGGAACATACGGGGTAATCAGAGCTCTGATATATGATGGAGTTTGATTATTAAGGGCTTTATACGTTAGAAGAAGAATTTTAAATTATATTCTTGATTTAACAGGAAGCCAATGAAGGGAAGCTAAAATTGGAGAAATATGATCCCTCTTGTTGATTTTCATCAGAACTCTTGCTGCAGCATTTTGGATCAGCTGAAGGCTTTGAACTGCATTTTGTGGACTTCCTGATAGTAAAGAATTACAATAGTCCAGCCTAGTCATGAGTCCATCTCTTTTTTTATTTTTCCCACAAAACACTCTCCAGTTGTTTTATATTATCCTTGGTTAGCAGCTCACAATCCACATATAAACTGGAGAAACTCCGGTATTGAGGCCTGGAGCTCCAGTTGTCTTGCTACCTGCCTCCAGTCAGCCCTTCCTCAGCCTCCAGCAGGGCCCGTTTCCTCTAAGGTTCCTATAGACCTGTCCAATGTACCACCCGAGTACCATGATCTCCAGCAAGTTTTTAGTAAAGACCTGGCTCTTAGCCTCCCGCCTCACCGTCCTTATGATTGCTCCATAGATCTCCTTCCTGGGGCTCCTCTGCCATCAGCACGCCTTTATAAATTGTCCCAGTCTGAACAGGGTGCTATGGAAAGCTATATTAATGACTTGCTTAAAGCAGGTATCATCCGACCATCTTCCTCACCACTCGGGGCAGGGTTTTTCTTTGTAGAAAAGAAAGACAAGTCCTTGTGTCCATGCATTGATCACTGAGGGCTTAACCAGATAACTATAAAAAAACAAATATTCTCTACCCCTTTTGGCATCGGCTTTTGATACGGTTCGGGGAGCCACCATCTTCACCAAGCTAGATCTCTGCAATGCCTATCATCTGGTCAGAATTAGGGAATGAGATGAATGGAAGACAGCCTTCAAGACACCTATTGGCCATTTTGAATATTTAGTTATGCTGTTTGGCTTAACCAACGCTCCCGCCGTTTTCCAGGCATTGATAAACGACGTGCTCAGAGACTTTATCAACTAGTTTGTTTTTGTTTACCTGGATGACATACTGATTTTCTCCCAGAGTCCTAGACAACATCAACAGCACATTTGCCTGGTTCTTCAGCGCCTCCTGGAGAACCGTCTCTTTGTTAAAGGCAAAAAGTGTGGACAGGTGAAGACAGATCCAAGCAAAGGTCGAAGCCATTAAGAATTACAGCGTGATCGCCTCACCTCTCATTGCCCTCACCTCTAATTGCCCTCACCTCCATCAAGAGGACGTTCCAGTGGTCATCAGAAGCCGACCAAGCATTCCCGATACTTAAAGAGGTTCTCTCAAGCTCCTATTTTGACCTATCCAGACCCCACTGCCCAGTTCACCTTGGAGGTTGACGCCTCCGATTCTGGAGTCGGGGCAGTCCTTTCCCAGATGTCCACCTCTGATGGAAAGCTCCACCCATGCGCCTTCTTCTCTCGATGCTTCTCTGCTGCTGAGAAGAATTATGATGTGGGGGACCGAGAACTCCAGGCTATTAAGTTAGCCTTGGAAGAATGGCGCAACTGGCTGTAGGGTACCGAGCTACCTATCATCATATGGACTGACCATAAGAACCTTGCCTACAACCAATCTGCCAGACGACTGAACCCCCGCCAAAGCCATTGGTCCCTGTTCTTTTCTAGGTTCTACTTCACCATCACCTATCGTCCAGGTTCCAAAAACACCAAACCAGATGCTCTGTCCAGACTATTCACCCCTTCGGACGAAATTAAAGATCCTGAGCCCATAGTTCCGGAGTCCTGCGTCGTGGGTTCCATCACCTGGAACCACGAGCTACAGATAAAGCGGGCCCAAGAAGAGGAACCAGACCCCAATCCTCTCCATAATTGACAGATTATCCAAAGCATGCCACCTACTGGCCTTATCCCAACTTCCATCCGCTCATCAGACTGCCAGACTACTTTTTAACCACGTATTCAGACTCCATGGCCTTCCTATGGAAATAGTTTCTGATCGTGGTCCACAATTCATCTCCCAGGTCTGGCACGACTTCTGCCACTGTTTAGGAGCAAAGGTCTCTCTCTCATCCGGCCACCACCCCCAGTCCAACGGACAGTGCGAGCGGCTCAATTAAGAGATCGAAAACACCCTCCGCTGTCTTTGCTCACATCACCCACATATTTGGAGCCAACAGTTAGCCTGGGTTGAGTATTCTGATAATTCCCATGTTTCAAAAGGTACCGGAATCTCCCCGTTCAAAGCTCACTCGGCTACCAACCATATCTCCTCCCCGCATCTTTCCCTGAGTCTGCCCTCCCTTCACTCAGATCTCATCTCCTAAATTGTCGTAAGGTTTGGGATCAGACCTGAGCAGCACTTGAACACACTACCATCCAGAACAAGAACATCGCTGACCGGAAACGCCTTCCTGTGCCCACATACACTCCTAGACAAGAGGTATGGCTGTCAGCAAAGGACTTTTCTTTAAAAGCCACCTCTAAGAAGATGGCTCCCAGGTTTCTCGGCCCATACACCATCAACCACATCATCAGTCCCACGCCTTTCGTCTCAAGCTTCCTCCTCATCTCCGTGTTCATCCCACATTCCACGTCTCCCAGATTAAGCCGGTCATTTCCAGCCAGACCCATGTCGGGGGAATGATTTTGTGACTTAATTACTTATTTACATAATCTTAATGTTTTATCATAAATTTAATGAGGCATCCATTCTGATAGAGTTAATGCCTCCAAACTACAATTTTCTTTGTAAGAGCAAACAGCAAATAAAAGATGGAGGATAAGCCACTTTGTTTAGTGATTCACTGAAGTGTAAAAAGGTGTTTGTGGGAAAAGTTTACTCTTTTGACTTTTTGGTGGCTGAAAAGTTCCATTTTAGTCTCATCTGACCAGAGCAGGTTCATCCATAGATTTGGGGAGTTGCCCAAATGCTTTTTGACAAACTTCAAACATGCCTTCTTATTTTTAAACACTCAGCCCAGCTCCATAGAGCGAACAGCTTATTGTGGTCCTATGGACAGCTCCTCCTGTCTGTTGTGGAGTTCTGCAGCTCCTTCAGGGTTACCTTTGCTCTCTTTGCTGCTTCTCTGATTAATGCCCTTCTGGCCCGGTCTGGGAGTTCTGGTGGTGGTCATCTCTTGGCAGGTCTGTTGCGGTACCAGGTGCTTTCTATTTGAAGATGATGGATCTGATGGTGCTCCAAGGGAACATCAAAGATCTGAATATGTTTTATAGCCCACCTTGACTTGTATGTCTTAGCAACTTTGTCCTTGTCTGGAGAGCTCCTTGGTATTCATGGTTTGATGTGTCTTGCTTAATGGTGGATAAAAGCGGGGTCTCCTCTTCAATAATGGCCAAAAGTGCTATTAAAAACCCTTAATCAGAGACGAGTTGTCTGTTGCATACCTTGTCGTTTGTCACCGATGCCAAAGCTACAAGTGGATAAGTGAAAATGTTCGGTGGTTGGGTATATTAACCCACACTATTCATTACATTGTGTACTCGTTGCGTACATGGGCAATTCGGTACTACGAGTCACATAGTTTTGTTATTGTAAATATACACAAAAGGACTTTGTTTATTAACAAAGAGCCAAAGCGTAAAATACAGAAATAGAATATAAGCCAACAGGTGTGTTTATTTAATTGGAAAACATTTTTTGTGCAACCAGAGTGAGCTCCTGGCTTGGAAATTTGTGAAGTCATAGTATGTGACTAGGCGTTTTTAACAGATAAATCACAACTCAATGCATGATTTTTTTGCAGCTCTAGTGGCTCACTTTTTAACACAATAGGTTGACTGGAAGAGGGGGAGAGACATGCAGCAGAGGACCACAGGTTGGAGTTGAACCTGGGTTGACCGCATTGAGGACTAAGGCCTCTGTACATGGGTCACGCTACCTGCTGCGCCACCAGCGCACCCTAAATGCATGATTTTTATACTGAACTGTGTTAACTATGTATCATGAGTAATTTATTACTAAAAGTGTTTTATTTATAATTTACATAGCTCTTAAGGGTTCTTCACTAATCAGAGGAGGCAGCAAAAATTTAAAATGAATACGAATATTGGAAAATGAATGACTACATGACCAAGCTCTCTAAATTCACCTTAGGTGTGAGTGTGTGTGTAAATGGTTGTCCTGTTTGTCTCTGTGTTGCCCTGTGATAGACTGATGACCTGTCAAGGTGTACCCCGCCTATCGCCCATTGACAGCTGGAGATAGGCACCGGCACCCCTTGTGACCCCAATAGGAATAAGCGTTTTAGGAAATGGATGGATGGCCAAGGCATTTAGGAATCTCGAATAAACTCCATCCAGCAAGCAGACACGGCAGTTCAGTTCCAGGTACGACCTAATACGAGTTTTCTAAAATTAGATTTCAAAATGTAAAGAAAATGAGTATTGTTCTGGTTTCACATGGACTGACAGCTCTCAGACCAGCTGGGGTGTAGAAACCCCACAGACCAAACCATCATGTGTACCTTTATAAAACTACTTAGTTGTAAAATCATGAGCACAAAACTGATATTCTGTGTTTATTTTGCTTAGAAGGTATGGATTTGTTTCATACTAACAGGGTAAACTGTTTTTGTTCTCCTTCCAAAAACAGACCACTTGTTAGACTGAAAAAAAGTCTGGATTTACATTATAAGACTACTCCATGTAAAGTTTCAAGCTGATTTCTCTTACAGTGACAACAGAGTGGATGTTATTTAAAAAAAAAAAATGACTAGGCTTAATATGTTTTTCTATTGCCAGTTATTGTGCATTGGCAAGGCTCTTTCTGCATGTTTAAGTTGCCACATTGGCTGATTGTTGGTTGTACGCCCATTTCCTCATTTACACAACTGTTAAAGGATGGTTCAGCTGATTGGAAAGCGGTTCTAATTAGGTAGAAAATGTACAATTGGAAAAAGGAACATGGGTGAAAAAGCCTAGCACTCCTTTCTTGGATAAAGAGGAAAGACAGCTACCAGTGAGCATCAGCTTGAGATCAGGAGCATGTGAAGTCTTAGTAAAAAAAGCACCTGAAAGCCTGTTTAAATAAAAGGTTGAAATTAAAGTAAAAGCAAATATGGTAAATGGTTTAATGTTTATTTGTGTTTGTCCACCATTAGCTCTAATTGCTTTTGTCTTTTAAACTGGATTACTGATCCTATCCCAATATTTTTTCTGCCAAAATCCAAACAGCACAGGGTAAATCTTTTGGCATAGTTCTCCACAGGAGGACAAATTCTCATCAGTCCAGAAAAGGTTCTGCTGAAGACCAGTTAAACAGATCCACAGACCTATGGGTCCTTTAGAAATAAAGTTCTGTACTAATAAAAGTGCTGCAAGACTTCTGTAAATTACAGTTGTTTAGACTCAAATGTAGCAACACTTTCTGTGGAAAAGATTTATTAAATAAAAATCCATTTAAAACAAGACAATTTACATAAATACCTTGCGTAAAGACACAAAATTTATATAAACATACTACATTACATATGTACAAAACAAATACAGATAAACCACTGAGATAATCAAAATGTTCATGGGACCTTATACAGTGCTTTGTTTAGTTTGCAGGACAACTAAAAAAAAAAAAAAAAAAAAAAAAAAAAAAAAAAGAATCTTCAAAATGTTTCCTAATGTTGCTTAATTGTTCACGTAGCAGGTAAATTTGGTTGGCAAGTTGTCCAACGGATAGACTGTAGGGCCGGTTTTCATGGTTGGTGGTCCATTTAAGAGAGTCCAGTGGCATTTAGTTACCACTTCTACCAAGAAGATCTTCAATAGAACCTTTGCAAATTCCTTTCCAACACACATTCGAGAACCACCACCAAAGGGTATGTACTGAAACCTGGAGGAGTCTGCAGAGGGTTTTGTCATGAAGCGCTCTGGCTGAAAGTTGTCTTTGTTTGGGAAAATCTCAGCAACATCATGGGTGTCACAGATGCTGTAGATAACGTTCCAGCCTTTAGGAATCTGGTAACCCTAAAGTGATAAAGGAACGTTATCAAAGTTAACGTTTTTAGGTAAATTTCTACAATGTGACACTTTCCGTTCATGCACATGCTAATTTGAACTGCTTACATTGAGCTGGAATGTTTTGAGGGCCACTCTGAAGCCTCCGGGAACAGGGGGATTGATCCTTAGAGTTTCTTTGATGACACAACCTGTGTATTTAAGCTGCTCCAAAGACTCAATGTTCAGATTCTGGTAGTCCATCCCATTCTCTCCCTGAACATAGAGACAGAAATAATAAGAGGAACCAGACGGTAGCAGCTGGAATGACTTCTGTTCAGAATGAGCTCATTTAGTACAACAAGCATCTATGTTTAGAAGAAACATTGTAAGGTTGCTCAGTAACACACACACCTGAGCTATATTATACACTGGAGTGCTAATAGCCCGCTGTTAGAACAAGTCGCTTTGAAGCCACCAGCCGCCATATTGGTACTCCCTATTTTTACGCAGTAACTAGGGAATATGTGTGCATCGAATAATGAGGATTTTCTCATGTTCAGCGGGGGCTTAGAACTTTTGCAATGTCAAATACTTTTGTTATGTTCTAATACTATCAAGTAATGAACCATTTTGTACATACATACATACATACATACATACATACATACATACATACATACATACATACATACATACATACATACATACATACACACACACACACACACACACACACGTGACTTCAGTTTTTCAGCAGAATCAGCACAGCACTTCAGTGTATAATATAGCTCAGTCACACACAGAATGATTTCTTTACTGCAAATTGAGCTCTGCATACTGGAAATCTTGGCCACATGTCTCCTCTGTTCAGAATTGTGAGATTTAGCATGAGTTTCAGTCATGTTAGGAAACAATTTTAACACGCTGTTGGAAGCCATAAGTTTACAGACTTTGAATTGTTCTGTGGCCATCTTTCTGCTCTGGTATGAATCTTCAGTTCACCTGACCCCTGATCTCAGTGGGTGCCACGCATAAACACTCATGTTTCGACAGATTATGCAAAAGTTAAATGATAATTACCTGACAACTGAAACAGCAAGAAGGCTGCTATAACCCCCAATCTAGGTAAAAGAAAAGTTGTATGGTACATTTACCTTGTCCCACAATTCCTGTCTCAGTTTATGCACAATTTCTGGGTTTAGGCCAAGAAACATGATCAAGGACGTGGCTGTGCTGGCTGTGGTTTCATGGCCTCCAAACAAAAGCTCCGTAGCAGATTCCTTGATGGCCTAGACACAGAAGGTAAACATGTGGAATTAACTAGATTTAGGAGGAAAGAAATTGTCCATGCAAATATCTTACCAGAGGTTTGCCTTTTCTGATTAATAATTTCAGTTAACAGCAGTGGTATCTGCATTACCTGCATACTGAATGGTTCTCCATTTTTCTTGCTGCTGTCTATGAGCTGCTGCAGGGCATCTCTGTGTTTTAACCCCTTGTCAGACTCTTCCACCTTCTTTTTAATGTTCTCTTCAATCTTTGAATGGATGAAGTTTCTGGCCCTTAGACCCTGCAGGACAAGAGATGGGTCGAGGAGACAAAGTTAATGTAGACAGACTCCCACAGCAACTGAGACCGATTAAATGCTCTTGCCTCACGTGGTAAGCTTTAACTGATACACACTGCTCTCAAGTTTATATTTCCAATAATCCATGAAATTAAAGTGTTTAACAGTACATCAGTCCACATATTTACACTTGGTGTTATAATCTGAAGCTCTCACCCTGTACAACCCGCTGAAAGGAACATCGATTGGCAGGGAGAACAGATTTTTGATCATTTCCTCAAATGCTTCCACCAGCTGCTGCTCATCAGTCCTGATCTGTTCCGGCTCAAAACCCAGCAGAATCCTCATGGCGATGCGGAACATCAGCCGCTTCATTTCAGGATACACCAGCACACATGGATCCTGCACCAACCACCTTTTCACTGCAGCCTGCACTTCCTCCTGGATCACAGGGATGTAAGCTCCAGCGCCTCCCTGGAGAAGGCTCTCATAATGGCCTAAAGCAGGAGGGAAGTGGTGGATGAAGCTCAAGTTCTAAGTACAACAAATTCTAAAAACAACTAAAAATCGGTTTAAAGACTTCCTTATGTTTTCAGTTGGAAGATCAGATTTTTCCTTTTTTAATGACACATTTTTCTAAGATTAATATTTTTTGGCAATATACTCACTTTAAAAACTGATGCCACATTTTGGGAACGTTCACACTACTGAAGAAATTAATGTGCCAATAAGATAAAGCTAAACACATTCTTTTTGCATTGAAATAGATTCATTTATGAAAAGAATTTGAGTATAGTGGCTCAACAGGTTGACTGGGGCAATCAAAAGTTGTGCTCAGATGCAAAGGAGGTCCATCAGGATAGTAACCAATTGTTAGTTACTGGCCACCAATTGTTCCCAGGAGCTAAGTCATGCTCGCAATAACAGCTTTGTAGAAGATGGACAATTGGAACCAGGAGCCTTCACCCTGGTTTAACGACAGGCAGCTCGTTTCAAAAAGATGGCTTCCTTTATTCCCTTTTCAAACCATCTCTGTCCAGGATGCAAACACATCCATCCCTTAACGAGTGACAACTGCAGATGAGTGTAAACTGGAGAATCTTGGCCTGATGGTGAAGTTAATTAAAAGGACCTACTCAGTTTATTTAACCTGGACTATAGAGATGCATCAGGAAATATGCATCTCAAATAATACTGATTTGCATCAGGTCATTGAAATAGCTGCAGAGCCTTGTGTCAATTTGTCTTTATAAGTCTGGAGTGAATGTTTGTGGTTTCATTTTATAGAGAATAAGTGGCTGCTCACTTTTTTTGGAAATTTTCAAACTGCTTTCAAACTCACTTTCTTCTTGGACTTGTGCTGGGAGCCGTGCATGTTGGACAGTGTGTCTGAACCGAGGATGGTGCGCACAGAGGAGGGCCACTGTGCCGACACAAGCTTATGCTCCCCCAGCAGGATTTGCCTGATGTTCTCCGCACCGGACACACGCACTGTGGGGTTCCCGAAGAGGTGTGTGCGGTAAATGTAGCCGTACTTCTCCCGCTTCATCCGTAGAAACCTTCTCCTCTACAACCACAGAAACACAAACAGGCTCACTGATTAAACTGAAATGTAAAAACTGAAAAAGTGTTATAGTGGATTTTCTCATCAGAAACCAGTTATGAAAGATAAAAAACATGGTTATTCATTTTCATTTTAGAACGCAAAATATTACCTTGAAATGTGAGCAGACTTTGTTGGTCAAAGAACCAGCGAAAATTATTTAAATTTGGTTTAATTTTTTAAGTATTTAAAATAAAAACAATAAAAAGTCTTTTTATATTAATAAACTGGTGATAGATTCCACCAAAATCTTACAGCGCGACTGTGGGAGACGCTGTTTTTATTAAATTTCTCACCACCACAAAACAAATATAGATGAGCTCTATAATTTTCCAAAAATGAAACATTTTGTTGCAGATATTTTATGACATCATGAGCCCGATTTCAAAATGGTGAAATTCTACATTATCTGGGCAGTGGTGTCATTGGGTGTAGCATGAACTTTGCAGGCGCAAATTCTTTACAACAGTTTAAATTGATGGTCATCTTGTCTTATATTTTTTGGTGATTTTTAATTTTATATACATATTTTTAAGTTGTCTTTTTAGGCTTTCACAACTTAAGACTGTTGTAATTTTACTATGACGCAGTCTCCCATTTGATTAGGCTGAAGTGAACCTGCTTATGATCCTAAATACAAATAAAGCTTAAAACCCCAGCAAGGTGTAGTGTGTCAGAATTAAAATAATTGGTAATGTCTTTAATTTTTTATGAAAACAAATCAGGTCAGTTTTGATCTACTCTTTAGCGTGACTTTTCCTTTGCTTCCATTTCCCCCTTAAGAACAATTAACACACACACACACACACACACACACACACACACACACACACACACACACACACACACACACACACACACAGCTGAATTTAAAAATCCTCCAGCCAAAACACGCACATCTGTAAGGATTTAAGAGGGAAACCCCAATTAATTACCCGGCTTTTTGGGAAGCCGTAACCAAGGGTTCCCCCCAATAATGGACTCTAAAGCCACGCGTTTAAGGACTTACACATCAGAATTTTTTTTCCTCTACCTGCAACACACAGCTAGAATGGCGGGGTTTCGTTATAACAGTAGATCCTCCACACCTTCGTGCACGCATCCTGCAGAAAGCGCAAACGGAGCGATCTTACCTGCAGGATGAGCTGCAGCGTCTCTCCGATGAAAGGCAAGCCCATGGATCCGGGTGGCAGCGGGCTCGGGCAGCTCGGGTCCCCGCCGCGGATCATGTAAACCTCCCACAACTTGACCGCCACCAGGAAAAGCAGGACGGGCAGCACTATGGTGCACAGGACAGAGGCCAGCAGCGTGCTCAGAGCCATGTCGCCTCGGGGTTAGTTTCCAGTCCGTGCGCTCAGGTGAAGATGCACAAACAAGTGAAGCTGGGCTCACCTCCCGGAACCTTTTATAGGCTGCGCCTCACCTTCTCCACCCTCACATGAATTAGTTCACTGAAAGTTCATCTTTAATTGCGGCTGTCGCTTTGCCCCGCCTACAAGGGCCACATCTTTAATCCTGATGCACTCAGGACATTCCGCTGTGGATTTTAAAAATATTCCCTGTGACAATGAAAGCAGGTCCAAAGAGCCTTTTGTTGGCCGTGAAAGCAGCTATTTTACAAACTCATTACCTTAGCTTAAGAGCCACTTGTAGGATCGGCAGTAATGCCTGCAGGGTGAGCTGCATTCAAGAGCAAAAAAGTGTTAAGAAGCACATTCACAAGCTTTTAACAAATGAAAATGAGGCTCTAATCCCTCTCAACAGGTTTCTCTTATTTAGACTACATTTGTAATAATTAGTCTTTGTGGTTTTCTCTGAAAGCTTATATCAGAGTAGGCAGGGCTATTGAGACACATTCACAAACTGATTTCATACAATGTGTCCCTAGACAGTTATTGGGCTTAACTTTCACTGGAAATAACTGTATGTGCTCTCATTCATCCTTTAAACTTAAAAAATAAACTGCCTCAGAGCTTATTTGCTTAACTGTCTTTCTCTCCTAGATGAAGAGACTAATGGTCCGTGAACTGCTATTACTTTTTCTCACATAGAAATACTCCTGGATAATTGCTTCTGTGTTCTTTTCGTGTGTCTGCTTGTCTTTTCTTAACCCACAGCTTGTTGTGGCAGATGTGCCTGGCTCTGATTCTGCTAGGGCTTTTCTTCCTGTTAAAGGAGAGTTTTCCTCTCCCCTGTCACTACATACATGCTTGGTATGAGGGATTGGTGCAAAGTCAACAACACGTTGCATGCAACTGTCCACTGTTGCTCTATTCTCACTCATGAGGAGTGAATGCTGCAAGTCATGAATTGTTGCAACCTGCTGGGTTTCCTCATGTAGAAAACTTTTAACAGTCTGTATGATTCAGTTGAATTGACTTCTTAAATGCCTTGATGACATGTAAATTTGCCGAATTAGCACAAATGTTCATGAATGATGTAGAAAATATAGTAGGTCCACTGGAAAAGCAACGCTGCCCTCTACTTGACTCTTTACTGCTATCAAACAAAAAAAAATGTGGAAGACTTTAAACTCCCCCCTCTCTCGCTCTGAGTGTGTGTGTGTGTGTGTGTGTGTGTGTGTTGTGTGTGTGTGTTATAAAAATGGTATCTCTGTCAGTGAGTTCAGACCTTGGGTCAGCACAGACATGCGGAAGGGACGCCTACATTCACACATGGAACATTGTGCTTAGACTGCACTAGAGCCTACAAACAATTTAAAGAATCCAGCTTTTTTTGTGCCAACTTACATATTTCAGATCATCAAAAAAATTTGTTATACTGCAAGGATAACCTGAAGTGAATAGAAGCAGTAGTTTTCAGGTGCTGATTTGACTCATTAGAGGAATAAAAGTTATCCAAGCTAAGCTGGTCCCCTCATTATTGTCAGTCATAAAAACATGTTGGTTTCACTAGGCTGGGATCAGCTCTGTATATTCCCAGACCCGTAGAATCAAGAAATAATGTAAACAAAACCTGTCTGACAACATAAAGTTGGTTAAAAGCTCTCAGAAAGCAAGAAAGCAAAGAAATTCAAAAAAGATGAGAAACAAAGTCCTAGACTTCTATCAGTCTGGAAAGGGTTTCAATTTCTAAAGTTTTGTAACCAATTACCCATTGCCCACAAACAAGGGAACATGCGGAGAGCCTTCACATGAGCGGCTGGCCTACCTAAATTACTCCAAGAGCTCATCAGTGTGTCATCCAGTAGATCACAGAAGAACCCAGAGCATCTCAAGCTCTGCATGCATCACTGCTTAGGTTAAGGTTAATGTCAGAGTTCAAGATTAAACTTTTAGAAAGAGTCTGGGTAAAAACTGCATCCATGGGAAGGTTCCAAGACCAGAACCAGTGCTGACCAAAAACAAAACTCACC
>NC_046370.1:25686705-25775458 GCF_011125445.2 Fundulus heteroclitus
GTAGGGCAAACTTGCATAGTCGGCCGCTGGTTCATTGTCAAAGAGCCGTGGGTTAGCCTATGTTTTACCCGTTAAAACGACTGCTTTTTCCCAAATCTAAGACCATGGTTTTTAACATTGTTTCTATGGACGTGCAACATTGACTCGAGTTACGCTGATCGGCCGCATATGAAGATGTTTTCTTTCCTTCATTACTTTCCCGAAATTCAAGAGTGCCAATAGAAGGTGTGTGCGCTGTGTACACCGGTGCGGTCGGCCTACATATGTAGCAAGCATTTTGTCGGAGGAGGGCCCAACCGAAGAACATCCTGACCCAATTCCAGCGACATCAAGTAGTGAACAGGTAAGAGTTTTTTGGTGGCCGACATGTTAATAATGAAGCGCCTGCTACCATGATAGCATATAGGCTATCATGGTAGCAGGCGCTAACATGATACCCTGCTACTAGAATAGCCTACTCAAAACATTTCAAATAAGACAAACATTAAACATATACCGATTCCTGGACGGTGATTACAAACAAAAAAAAATCGCGACGACGCCATGAAAGCCACGCAAATTGTTGGGAAAAAAACAAAGCTTACCGTTCGATCAACTCGGCCCGTTTTCCGGTCTTTTTAAGCCCTAGACACTCAAGCCATCGTTTGAGCTGAGGTTGGTGTGTTCTTCACAGTGCGACCAGTAAACCGTGCGCCTGGGACATCGTCTTGGGAAGTTTAATGGCTGCAAAGTCGGTCATATCGCTGGTTCTGTTGCGGTGTAATAGCTGGTTGCTACGTGCGTTCTCTACCTGTTTGCCCTACCTAAGCGGCAAAAGGGGCGTTGCTCTTGAGACGGTGACGTCACGTGCGCGGTACGCTATTGGCAAACAAAGGCCTGTAATGGCTTAGATAACATGCAAATTCAACAGAAACAGGACCACCCCTTAGTAATGGGCGGTCGTTAAAGCCATTACGTCAGCAGATTGGACCAAAACTGGTCCACTCCCCTGTAACGAGGAGTCGTCAGGGTCATTATTGGCTTGGCTTAAAGGAACAATGTTTTGATCACCCGAATGAGGGTGAAAGTTAAGGTGATGGTTGGCCGGAATTAATCCTATAAAATAAAATATCCACAAACTAATTAGGGTTTACTATCAGAACCAATACATTCATCGAACAATAAATACATTCTTAGACAGACCTCTCAACTTTTATCAAAAATTGAGAGTGAGATTATGTTAATTTCGGGGGTGATGCGGAGCTGGAGACGGAGCTAACTGGACCCAGGAAAAGCCGGTCCAGTCAGCTCAATCTCATTTTTATCTGACCAGACATGGAAGTAGACATGTTTTACTTTTGTTAAAAAGTGAAAGAGAAGTCCCACTACTGAACACGTTGTTCAGTTAGTGGGTTAAAAAACAGAAACAAACAAACACAACTGTTCAAATAATACTAAATAAAATAATAAAGTAGTTTTAACTTATTGGCCGTATTATTACACTATTGCACATTGGTTTAGGAAACACATTTTACAAGCAGGGTACTGAGTGTTAACACCGTGACATTTAACTCTCATCAAGTTTGCTAATATTTGCTTTACAGTCACTCTGTGACTCACACTGTGAGTTTAATAGATAAGGCCTTACTTCTGACTTTGCGTTGCAAATCCAACTTTCCAGATCCAGGTTGAGTTTGCCGCTAGCGATGGATTATGGAGCGCTCCATAGTTGATTCCCCCCCCCCCCCCCCCCCCCCCCCCAATTTTGTTTTTGAGCACTGGCGGAAAAAATAGACCGGAAGCACTGCTGGCTTCTGGGTCGTGTAGTTCTTTTGACTTGCAATATAGTTTAGGTTTTTGGAAATAAAACTACAAAATGGTGGCGCCGATCCTACATTTTTGATTTCTATTTTAATTTTTTGGCATTCGATCCTAGTTTATTGTATCCATGCTATTGGTTTACCTCCCTGCGTCCCGTCTGGTCCCGTGGATATTTAATCCTGTACCGTCCCAATCACGTGACATTTACTAATGTGACTCCCATCCACGGAATCACGTGACCCGCAGGCTTCCTGAAAAACGTCAGCCTCTACTCTGTGGTCTAGGTGCAGGTCTGGTTTTCCCTTTCTCCCTCCCTCTGCAGGGCTGGGTCGGGCAGGTGCATTCCATCAGAGCTAATTACCACCCTTCATAAGGAGCTGGAACCAGTAGGAGGGCAATCAGTTTCGTTTACGCTTCAGTGTGGTACAGACCTTACTCCTTGTCTACCTTAGAACCTATTGAAAACCTGAACCTAACCTCGTTCTTGTCCTTTCCCTCCTAGAACCTCGAAGCCAATCAGTGAAAGACCTGTAACCTCAGCCCTGGGCACCAGAATCAGAAGAACACCTGGAAACTATCTCAAACCAGAAAAGAACAACACACCCTTCTGTTCAGGCCCTCCTGCCTGCGCTCACCTGCCTGTCCACCCTCCAACTACCAAAACAGAGAAAGGAACTGGACCTGCACCAACAACCCGGACTATTGGACAGCACCTCTTCCCTAGATCAAGCCCAAGCCACAACCTCTGTGAGTTCAACTACCAAGCATCCTTTTCACTATCCCAAGCTCAAGTATTCACCGTCCTCTCCTTCCTTCCCAGCAGAGCCACAAGACCTCCGACCAGCAGATACTCTTGTTCACCTCCACTCTTTACAATTAACATTTTTGTATTTTACCACTGGCTTCAGTTATTGCGCTCATTCAGAGTCACACATTCAAAATATGACAGAACGAACTGACCAGCAAATTCAACCGAAAACAGGTCCACCCCTTAGTAATGGGCGGTCGTTGAAGCCATTAAGCCAGCCGATTGGACCGAAACTGGTCCACAACCTCTGTAACGAGGAGTCGTTAGGGTTTTATTGGCCTGGCTTAAAGGAACAATGTTTTGATCACCCGAATGAGGGTGAGAGTTAAAGTGACGATTGGCCGGAATTAATCCTATAGCGGTGTTGTACGTTTTTGAGAGTTGGAACCTAAGGCCTCCTCCCCTGTTTAAGGTTGGTTTTTCTCTCTTAACGTAGATGGCTTCCTTCAACACCCCTTTCAAACCATCTGTCTTCTTTGTCCAAAATGTGAACATTTGGTCCTCAAAAGAGTGTCCTTTGTCCTTAAGATGTAGGTGGACAGCAGAGTCTTGTCCTGAGGAGGTAGCTCTCCTGTGTTGAGCCATGCGTCTGTGGGAGAGGTTGTTTGGTTTCTCCAATATAAAGATCAGGACATTCCTCACTGCACTGAACTGCAGACACCACTCCGCTCATCTTAGGTTTGGGGGTTTTGTCCTTGGGATGCACCAGCCTCTGTCTGAGGGTCCTGTTAGGTTTGAAATGTACTGGGATTTTGTGTTTGGAGAAAATCCTCTTGAGTTTTTCAGAGACTCCAGCAACATATGGGATGACGATGTTTTTGCGTTTATTCTTCTCACCATTATGTTCTGCAGCGGGTCTTTTGGATTTTCTTGCTGATTTGACAAAAGCCCAGTTAGGGTACCCACAGGTTTGGAGGGCATCTTTGATGTGTTTCTCTTCCTTGTGCTTCCCTTCTGTTTTAGTTGGGACATGCTCAGCCCGGTGTTGTAAGGTTCTGATGACCGAAAGTTTGTGCTCCAGTGGGTGGTGTGAGTCAAAAAGAAGATATTGGTCTGTGTGGGTGGGTTTTCTATACACTTCAATATTGAGGTGTCCATCTCCTTCCATGTTCCACCTCTGTAACGACTCCTCGTTACAGAGGTGTGGACCAGTTTCGGTCCAATCGGCTGGCTTAATGGCTTCAATGACCGCCCATTACTAAGGGGTGGACCTGTTTCGGTTGAATTTGCATGTTATCTAAGCCATTACAAGGCCTTTGTTTGGTAATGGTATAAAGCTTGTTACTCCACATTACTCCAGACTTTTTGAATTGAGAAAGCTTCCTGGAGAGGAAGCGAAACGTCTTCACTACGGAAAACAAGTCCAGTTGTTTTGTTATAAAAAAATTTTTTGAATGACATACTGAATTCTAATCCACCTACCTCTGCTCCTTCTTCAGCAACCAGTCCTCCTGTAGTTTCCGTTCCTTCATCCATTCCTGGTGTTGGGGTATCTATTCCAGTCCCCGAACCGTTTTCTGGAGACCTGAGTAAGTCCAGAGGGTTTCTTTTACAATGTTCATTACTTTTCAAACACGCTTCACAGTCATTTCCCGATGACACGCACAAGATTTCCCATATGGTCGGTCTCTTAAGAGATCGAGCTCTTACATGGACCGACTCTTTTATTGACAAGACCACTATACACAATTTTAGTTACGCCGAATTATTAGTTATTTTTAAAATAACTTTTTCCTCCTCGCTGAGTGAGGAGGAGGCCGGCAAGAGATTGTGGAGACTTAAACAAGGTAACCGGTCGGTCGCCGATTTCAGTGTGGATTTCCGTACCTTGGCCACACAGGCTGGATGGGACAACCATGCTTTAAATACGTTTTTTTTCAAAGCCCTCACAGATCGTTCAAAAGACGAGCTGGCTAGCCGCGATAAGCCAGATACCTTGGAGGGGTTGATTGAGCTAGCAATTTGGATAGACGAACGGCTCCGGGAAAGAGCTTGTGAGAGGCAGGGCCAGGACAGTTCATTGGCTCACCGCCCCAGCTTACCTGTTCCAGATACGTCACACCAGTCCCGACCTATCCCTTCCGAGATTCAACCTATCGAGGAACCTATGCAAATAGGGCGTGCTCATAGCCTGGGTGCCATTCCGAACTTAGTCCTGCCCACAACGTTTTTGGTCGGGAAGTTCGGTCTGGCATTGCTCAATAGTAGCGCGAGTATGCTCGCCCAATATCTGGCGGGCCAATCAAATTGTTGGGGCAGGCTTTATACGATGATGGACAGATGATCAACAGTAACGTAATCAACCACGTCACCAAAGCGCGCTTGGGTTGAATTCGTTTACAACAACGATGGCTGCCGCTGGAGAGTTGAGGTGTGTAGATTCTGCTATTAGGTCTGTTCTAGAAGCTATCGACAGGTTTGTGTGTTGAAGGACTTCTTGGATCCTTACATTCTTTTTGCAACACCGGCAAAAATCGTTAACGCTCATCATCTTATGCTAGGCTAACCGTTGAGTTCCGTTGACAACAACTATGCGTCGCTTAACATACGTCACACACTCCATGCTCTTATTGGTTGTAGGTCTATCCAATTGAGTGCAGAGGAATTTTTTTTCCTGGTTCGTTCGAAACACGCCCCATAATCACAGCTTTATGGAGCAGTATCAGACTCAAATTCTGACTAGAATTGAGTATGACCATGTCAGGCTAGCGTGCTCACCTAACCGCAGAGCAAAGGGATAAGCGCTTAAGGGACAAGCTATGTCTTTATTATGGAGCCGCGGGACATTTCCGCTTAAACTGCCCGGTTTGGCCAAAAGAATTGTAACAGTAACCCCTGAACTACTGGCGGGCGCATGTTCTGAGAGCCCCAGCCCTAGATTCTTGTTACAGGCTGTAATTTGGTTCTTGTTACAGGCTGTAATTTGGTTTCTGTTACAGCCTTATATGGCAGTCCTTTGGCCACCATAACCCAACAAACGCTTCCTTTTTAGTTAATCATTTCTGGTAATCATCATTTCAATTCAATTCAATTTTATTTATATAGCGCCAAATCATGAAACACGTCATCTCAAGGCACTTTACAAAGTCAAGTTCAATCATATTATACAGATTGGGTCAGATTATACAGATTGGTCAAAAATGTCCTATATAAGGAAACCAGTTGATTGCATCAAAGTCCCGACAAGCAGCATTCACTCCTGGGGAAGCGTAGAGCCACAGGAAGAGTCATCTGCATTGTACATGGCTTTGCTGCAATCCCTCATACTGAGCAAGCATGAAGCGACAGTGGGAAGAAAAACCACCCATTAGCGGGAAGGAAAAACCTCCTGCAGAACCGGGCTCAGTATGAACGGTCATCCGCCTCGACCGACTGGGGGTTACAGAAGACAGAACAGAGACACAACAAGAGAGACAAAAAAGCACAGAAGCACACATTGATCTAGTAATCTGTTCTACATTAGATGGTAGTAGCGGGTGAGCCGTCTTCTCTGGATGATGTCACAGTTAACAGAACGCCAGACCAGGTGTACCTACTATGAAGAGAAAAGAGAGAGAACAGAAAGTTAAAGCAGAAATGACAACACATAATGCATAATTGAAGAACAGTAGAACTCAATAGAGTGAGAAAATTAGATCCTGATATACTCCAGTAGCCTAAGCCTATAGCAGTAAAACTATAAAGGTAGCTGAGAGTAACATGAGCCACTAGTTATAATTTTTGTCAAAAAGAAAAGTTTTAAGCCTAGTCTTAAAAGTAGACAGGGTGTCTGCCTCACGGACCAAAACTGGGAGTTGGTTCCACAGGAGAGGAGCCTGATAGCTAAAGGATCTGCCTCCCATTCTACTTTTAGAGACTCTAGGAACCACCAGCAGACCTGCAGTCTGAGAGCGAAGTGCTCTGTTAGGAACATACGGGGTAATCAGAGCTCTGATATATGATGGAGTTTGATTATTAAGGGCTTTATACGTTAGAAGAAGAATTTTAAATTATATTCTTGATTTAACAGGAAGCCAATGAAGGGAAGCTAAAATTGGAGAAATATGATCCCTCTTGTTGATTTTCATCAGAACTCTTGCTGCAGCATTTTGGATCAGCTGAAGGCTTTGAACTGCATTTTGTGGACTTCCTGATAGTAAAGAATTACAATAGTCCAGCCTAGTCATGAGTCCATCTCTTTTTTTATTTTTCCCACAAAACACTCTCCAGTTGTTTTATATTATCCTTGGTTAGCAGCTCACAATCCACATATAAACTGGAGAAACTCCGGTATTGAGGCCTGGAGCTCCAGTTGTCTTGCTACCTGCCTCCAGTCAGCCCTTCCTCAGCCTCCAGCAGGGCCCGTTTCCTCTAAGGTTCCTATAGACCTGTCCAATGTACCACCCGAGTACCATGATCTCCAGCAAGTTTTTAGTAAAGACCTGGCTCTTAGCCTCCCGCCTCACCGTCCTTATGATTGCTCCATAGATCTCCTTCCTGGGGCTCCTCTGCCATCAGCACGCCTTTATAAATTGTCCCAGTCTGAACAGGGTGCTATGGAAAGCTATATTAATGACTTGCTTAAAGCAGGTATCATCCGACCATCTTCCTCACCACTCGGGGCAGGGTTTTTCTTTGTAGAAAAGAAAGACAAGTCCTTGTGTCCATGCATTGATCACTGAGGGCTTAACCAGATAACTATAAAAAAACAAATATTCTCTACCCCTCTTGGCATCGGCTTTTGATACGGTTCGGGGAGCCACCATCTTCACCAAGCTAGATCTCTGCAATGCCTATCATCTGGTCAGAATTAGGGAATGAGATGAATGGAAGACAGCCTTCAAGACACCTATTGGCCATTTTGAATATTTAGTTATGCTGTTTGGCTTAACCAACGCTCCCGCCGTTTTCCAGGCATTGATAAACGACGTGCTCAAAGACTTTATCAACTAGTTTGTTTTTGTTTACCTGGATGACATACTGATTTTCTCCCAGAGTCCTAGACAACATCAACAGCACATTTGCCTGGTTCTTCAGCGCCTCCTGGAGAACCGTCTCTTTGTTAAAGGCAAAAAGTGTGGACAGGTGAAGACAGATCCAAGCAAAGGTCGAAGCCATTAAGAATTACAGCGTGATCGCCTCACCTCTCATTGCCCTCACCTCTCATTGCCCTCACCTCCATCAAGAGGACGTTCCAGTGGTCATCAGAAGCCGACCAAGCATTCCCGATACTTAAAGAGGTTCTCTCAAGCTCCTATTTTGACCTATCCAGACCCCACTGCCCAGTTCACCTTGGAGGTTGACGCCTCCGATTCTGGAGTCGGGGCAGTCCTTTCCCAGATGTCCACCTCTGATGGAAAGCTCCACCCATGCGCCTTCTTCTCTCGATGCTT
Source organism: Fundulus heteroclitus (assembly GCF_011125445.2). Taxonomy (NCBI): domain Eukaryota; kingdom Metazoa; phylum Chordata; class Actinopteri; order Cyprinodontiformes; family Fundulidae; genus Fundulus; species Fundulus heteroclitus. Next base: position 25,694,686 of record NC_046370.1, read on the forward strand.
CTCTGCTGCTGAGAAGAATTATGATGTGGGGGACCGAGAACTCCAGGCTATTAAGTTAGCCTTGGAAGAATGGCGCAACTGGCTGTAGGGTACCGAGCTACCTATCATCATATGGACTGACCATAAGAACCTTGCCTACAACCAATCTGCCAGACGACTGAACCCCCGCCAAAGCCATTGGTCCCTGTTCTTTTCTAGGTTCTACTTCACCATCACCTATCGTCCAGGTTCCAAAAACACCAAACCAGATGCTCTGTCCAGACTATTCACCCCTTCGGACGAAATTAAAGATCCTGAGCCCATAGTTCCGGAGTCCTGCGTCGTGGGTTCCATCACCTGGAACCACGAGCTACAGATAAAGCGGGCCCAAGAAGAGGAACCAGACCCCAATCCTCTCCATAATTGACAGATTCTCCAAAGCATGCCACCTACTGACCTTATCCCAACTTCCATCCGCTCATCAGACTGCCAGACTACTTTTTAACCACGTATTCAGACTCCATGGCCTTCCTATGGAAATAGTTTCTGATCGTGGTCCACAATTCATCTCCCAGGTCTGGCACGACTTCTGCCACTGTTTAGGAGCAAAGGTCTCTCTCTCATCCGGCCACCACCCCCAGTCCAACGGACAGTGCGAGCGGCTCAATTAAGAGATCGAAAACACCCTCCGCTGTCTTTGCTCACATCACCCACATATTTGGAGCCAACAGTTAGCCTGGGTTGAGTATTCTGATAATTCCCATGTTTCAAAAGGTACCGGAATCTCCCCGTTCAAAGCTCACTCGGCTACCAACCATATCTCCTCCCCGCATCTTTCCCTGAGTCTGCCCTCCCTTCACTCAGATCTCATCTCCTAAATTGTCGTAAGGTTTGGGATCAGACCTGAGCAGCACTTGAACACACTACCATCCAGAACAAGAACATCGCTGACCGGAAACGCCTTCCTGTGCCCACATACACTCCTAGACAAGAGGTATGGCTGTCAGCAAAGGACTTTTCTTTAAAAGCCACCTCTAAGAAGATGGCTCCCAGGTTTCTCGGCCCATACACCATCAACCACATCATCAGTCCCACGCCTTTCGTCTCAAGCTTCCTCCTCATCTCCGTGTTCATCCCACATTCCACGTCTCCCAGATTAAGCCGGTCATTTCCAGCCAGACCCATGTCGGGGGAATGATTTTGTGACTTAATTACTTATTTACATAATCTTAATGTTTTATCATAAATTTAATGAGGCATCCATTCTGATAGAGTTAATGCCTCCAAACTACAATTTTCTTTGTAAGAGCAAACAGCAAATAAAAGATGGAGGATAAGCCACTTTGTTTAGTGATTCACTGAAGTGTAAAAAGGTGTTTGTGGGAAAAGTTTACTCTTTTGACTTTTTGGTGGCTGAAAAGTTCCATTTTAGTCTCATCTGACCAGAGCAGGTTCATCCATAGATTTGGGGAGTTGCCCAAATGCTTTTTGACAAACTTCAAACATGCCTTCTTATTTTTAAACACTCAGCCCAGCTCCATAGAGCGAACAGCTTATTGTGGTCCTATGGACAGCTCCTCCTGTCTGTTGTGGAGTTCTGCAGCTCCTTCAGGGTTACCTTTGCTCTCTTTGCTGCTTCTCTGATTAATGCCCTTCTGGCCCGGTCTGGGAGTTCTGGTGGTGGTCATCTCTTGGCAGGTCTGTTGCGGTACCAGGTGCTTTCTATTTGAAGATGATGGATCTGATGGTGCTCCAAGGGAACATCAAAGATCTGAATATGTTTTATAGCCCACCTTGACTTGTATGTCTTAGCAACTTTGTCCTTGTCTGGAGAGCTCCTTGGTATTCATGGTTTGATGTGTCTTGCTTAATGGTGGATAAAAGCGGGGTCTCCTCTTCAATAATGGCCAAAAGTGCTATTAAAAACCCTTAATCAGAGACGAGTTGTCTGTTGCATACCTTGTCGTTTGTCACCGATGCCAAAGCTACAAGTGGATAAGTGAAAATGTTCGGTGGTTGGGTATATTAACCCACACTATTCATTACATTGTGTACTCGTTGCGTACATGGGCAATTCGGTACTACGAGTCACATAGTTTTGTTATTGTAAATATACACAAAAGGACTTTGTTTATTAACAAAGAGCCAAAGCGTAAAATACAGAAATAGAATATAAGCCAACAGGTGTGTTTATTTAATTGGAAAACATTTTTTGTGCAACCAGAGTGAGCTCCTGGCTTGGAAATTTGTGAAGTCATAGTATGTGACTAGGCGTTTTTAACAGATAAATCACAACTCAATGCATGATTTTTTTGCAGCTCTAGTGGCTCACTTTTTAACACAATAGGTTGACAGGAAGGGGGTGGAAGAGGGGGAGAGACATGCAGCAGAGGACCACGGGTTGGAGTTGAACCTGGGTTGACCGCATTGAGGACTAAGGCCTCTGTACATGGGTCACGCTACCTGCTGCGCCACCAGCGCACCCTAAATGCATGATTTTTATACTGAACTGTGTTAACTATGTATCATGAGTAATTTATTCCTAAAAGTGTTTTATTTATAATTTACATAGCTCTTAAGGGTTCTTCACTAATCAGAGGAGGCAGCAAAAATTTAAAATGAATACGAATATTGGAAAATGAATGACTACATGACCAAGCTCTCTAAATTCACCTTAGGTGTGAGTGTGTGTGTAAATGGTTGTCCTGTTTGTCTCTGTGTTGCCCTGTGATAGACTGATGACCTGTCAAGGTGTACCCCGCCTATCGCCCATTGACAGCTGGAGATAGGCACCGGCACCCCTTGTGACCCCAATAGGAATAAGCGTTTTAGGAAATGGATGGATGGCCAAGGCATTTAGGAATCTCGAATAAACTCCATCCAGCAAGCAGACACGGCAGTTCAGTTCCAGGTACGACCTAATACGAGTTTTCTAAAATTAGATTTCAAAATGTAAAGAAAATGAGTATTGTTCTGGTTTCACATGGACTGACAGCTCTTAGACCAGCTGGGGTGTAGAAACCCCACAGACCAAACCATCAGGTGTACCTTTATAAAACTACTTAGTTGTAAAATCATGAGCACAAAACTGATATTCTGTGTTTATTTTGCTTAGAAGGTATGGATTTGTTTCATACTAACAGGGTAAACTGTTTTTGTTCTCCTTCCAAAAACAGACCACTTGTTAGACTGAAAAAAAGTCTGGATTTACATTATAAGACTACTCCATGTAAAGTTTCAAGCTGATTTCTCTTACAGTGACAACAGAGTGGATGTTATTTAAAAAAAAAAAATGACTAGGCTTAATATGTTTTTCTATTGCCAGTTATTGTGCATTGGCAAGGCTCTTTCTGCATGTTTAAGTTGCCACATTGGCTGATTGTTGGTTGTACGCCCATTTCCTCATTTACACAACTGTTAAAGGATGGTTCAGCTGATTGGAAAGCGGTTCTAATTAGGTAGAAAATGTACAATTGGAAAAAGGAACATGGGTGAAAAAGCCTAGCACTCCTTTCTTGGATAAAGAGGAAAGACAGCTACCAGTGAGCATCAGCTTGAGATCAGGAGCATGTGAAGTCTTAGTAAAAAAAGCACCTGAAAGCCTGTTTAAATAAAAGGTTGAAATTAAAGTAAAAGCAAATATGGTAAATGGTTTAATGTTTATTTGTGTTTGTCCACCATTAGCTCTAATTGCTTTTGTCTTTTAAACTGGATTACTGATCCTATCCCAATATTTTTTCTGCCAAAATCCAAACAGCACAGGGTAAATCTTTTGGCATAGTTCTCCACAGGAGGACAAATTCTCATCAGTCCAGAAAAGGTTCTGCTGAAGACCAGTTAAACAGATCCACAGACCTATGGGTCCTTTAGAAATAAAGTTCTGTACTAATAAAAGTGCTGCAAGACTTCTGTAAATTACAGTTGTTTAGACTCAAATGTAGCAACACTTTCTGTGGAAAAGATTTATTAAATAAAAATCCATTTAAAACAAGACAATTTACATAAATACCTTGCGTAAAGACACAAAATTTATATAAACATACTACATTACATATGTACAAAACAAATACAGATAAACCACTGAGATAATCAAAATGTTCATGGGACCTTATACAGTGCTTTGTTTAGTTTGCAGGACAACTAAAAAAAAAAAAAAAAAAAAAAAAAAAAAAAAAAAAAAAGAATCTTCAAAATGTTTCCTAATGTTGCTTAATTGTTCACGTAGCAGGTAAATTTGGTTGGCAAGTTGTCCAACGGATAGACTGTAGGGCCGGTTTTCATGGTTGGTGGTCCATTTAAGAGAGTCCAGTGGCATTTAGTTACCACTTCTACCAAGAAGATCTTCAATAGAACCTTTGCAAATTCCTTTCCAACACACATTCGAGAACCACCACCAAAGGGTATGTACTGAAACCTGGAGGAGTCTGCAGAGGGTTTTGTCATGAAGCGCTCTGGCTGAAAGTTGTCTTTGTTTGGGAAAATCTCAGCAACATCATGGGTGTCACAGATGCTGTAGATAACGTTCCAGCCTTTAGGAATCTGGTAACCCTAAAGTGATAAAGGAACGTTATCAAAGTTAACGTTTTTAGGTAAATTTCTACAATGTGACACTTTCCGTTCATGCACATGCTAATTTGAACTGCTTACATTGAGCTGGAATGTTTTGAGGGCCACTCTGAAGCCTCCGGGAACAGGGGGATTGATCCTTAGAGTTTCTTTGATGACACAACCTGTGTATTTAAGCTGCTCCAAAGACTCAATGTTCAGATTCTGGTAGTCCATCCCATTCTCTCCCTGAACATAGAGACAGAAATAATAAGAGGAACCAGACGGTAGCAGCTGGAATGACTTCTGTTCAGAATGAGCTCATTTAGTACAACAAGCATCTATGTTTAGAAGAAACATTGTAAGGTTGCTCAGTAACACACACACCTGAGCTATATTATACACTGGAGTGCTAATAGCCCGCTGTTAGAACAAGTCGCTTTGAAGCCACCAGCCGCCATATTGGTACTCCCTATTTTTACGCAGTAACTAGGGAATATGTGTGCATCGAATAATGAGGATTTTCTCATGTTCAGCGGGGGCTTAGAACTTTTGCAATGTCAAATACTTTTGTTATGTTCTAATACTATCAAGTAATGAACCATTTTGTACATACATACATACATACATACATACATACATACATACACACACACACACACACACACACGTGACTTCAGTTTTTCAGCAGAATCAGCACAGCACTTCAGTGTATAATATAGCTCAGTCACACACAGAATGACTTCTTTACTGCAAATTGAGCTCTGCATACTGGAAATCTTGGCCACATGTCTCCTCTGTTCAGAATTGTGAGATTTAGCATGAGTTTCAGTCATGTTAGGAAACAATTTTAACACGCTGTTGGAAGCCATAAGTTTACAGAGTTTGAATTGTTCTGTGGCCATCTTTCTGCTCTGGTATGAATCTTCAGTTCACCTGACCCCTGATCTCAGTGGGTGCCACGCATAAACACTCATGTTTCGACAGATTATGCAAAAGTTAAATGATAATTACCTGACAACTGAAACAGCAAGAAGGCTGCTATAACCCCCAATCTAGGTTAAAGAAAAGTTGTATGGTACATTTACCTTGTCCCACAATTCCTGTCTCAGTTTATGCACAATTTCTGGGTTTAGGCCAAGAAACATGATCAAGGACGTGGCTGTGCTGGCTGTGGTTTCATGGCCTCCAAACAAAAGCTCCGTAGCAGATTCCTTGATGGCCTAGACACAGAAGGTAAACATGTGGAATTAACTAGATTTAGGAGGAAAGAAATTGTCCATGCAAATATCTTACCAGAGGTTTGCCTTTTCTGATTAATAATTTCAGTTAACAGCAGTGGTATCTGCATTACCTGCATACTGAATGGTTCTCCATTTTTCTTGCTGCTGTCTATGAGCTGCTGCAGGGCATCTCTGTGTTTTAACCCCTTGTCAGACTCTTCCACCTTCTTTTTAATGTTCTCTTCAATCTTTGAATGGATGAAGTTTCTGGCCCTTAGACCCTGCAGGACAAGAGATGGGTCGAGGAGACAAAGTTAATGTAGACAGACTCCCACAGCAACTGAGACCGATTAAATGCTCTTGCCTCACGTGGTAAGCTTTAACTGATACACACTGCTCTCAAGTTTATATTTCCAATAATCCATGAAATTAAAGTGTTTAACAGTACATCAGTCCACATATTTACACTTGGTGTTATAATCTGAAGCTCTCACCCTGTACAACCCGCTGAAAGGAACATCGATTGGCAGGGAGAACAGATTTTTGATCATTTCCTCAAATGCTTCCACCAGCTGCTGCTCATCAGTCCTGATCTGTTCCGGCTCAAAACCCAGCAGAATCCTCATGGCGATGCGGAACATCAGCCGCTTCATTTCAGGATACACCAGCACACATGGATCCTGCACCAACCACCTTTTCACTGCAGCCTGCACTTCCTCCTGGATCACAGGGATGTAAAGCTCCAGCGCCTCCCTGGAGAAGGCTCTCATAATGGCCTAAAGCAGGAGGGAAGTGGTGGATGAAGCTCAAGTTCTAAGTACAACAAATTCTAAAAACAACTAAAAATCGGTTTAAAGACTTCCTTATGTTTTCAGTTGGAAGATCAGATTTTTCCTTTTTTAATGACACATTTTTCTAAGATTAATATTTTTTGGCAATATACTCACTTTAAAAACTGATGCCACATTTTGGGAACGTTCACACTACTGAAGAAATTAATGTGCCAATAAGATAAAGCTAAACACATTCTTTTTGCATTGAAATAGATTAATTTATGAAAAGAATTTGAGTATAGTGGCTCAACAGGTTGACTGGGGCAATCAAAAGTTGTGCTCAGATGCAAAGGAGGTCCATCAGGATAGTAAGCAATTGTTAGTTACTGGCCACCAATTGTTCCCAGGAGCTAAGTCATGCTCGCAATAACAGCTTTGTAGAAGATGGACAATTGGAACCAGGAGCCTTCACCCTGGTTTAACGACAGGCAGCTCATTTCAAAAAGATGGCTTCCTTTATTCCCTTTTCAAACCATCTCTGTCCAGGATGCAAACACATCCATCCCTTAACGAGTGACAACTGCAGATGAGTGTAAACTGGAGAATCTTGGCCTGATGGTGAAGTTAATTAAAATGACCTACTCAGTTTATTTAACCTGGACTATTGAGATGCATCAGGAAATATGCATCTCAAATAATACTGATTTGCATCAGGTCATTGAAATAGCTGCAGAGCCTTGTGTCAATTTGTCTTTACAAGTCTGGAGTGAATGTTTGTGGTTTCATATTATAGAGAATAAGTGGCTGCTCACTTTTTTTGGAAATTTTCAAACTGCTTTCAAACTCACTTTCTTCTTGGACTTGTGCTGGGAGCCGTGCATGTTGGACAGTGTGTCTGAACCGAGGATGGTGCGCACAGAGGAGGGCCACTGTGCCGACACAAGCTTATGCTCCCCCAGCAGGATTTGCCTGATGTTCTCCGCACCGGACACACGCACTGTGGGGTTCCCGAAGAGGTGTGTGCGGTAAATGTAGCCGTACTTCTCCCGCTTCATCCGTAGAAACCTTCTCCTCTACAACCACAGAAACACAAACAGGCTCACTGATTAAACTGAAATGTAAAAACTGAAAAGGTGTTAGTGGATTTTCTCATCAGAAACCAGTTATGAAAGATAAAAAACATGGTTATTCATTTTCATTTTAGAACGCAAAATATTACCTTGAAATGTGAGTAGACTTTGTTGGTCAAAGAACCAGCGAAAATTATTTAAATTTGGTTTAATTTTTTAAGTATTTAAAATAAAAACAATAAAAAGTCTTTTTATATTAATAAACTGTTGATAGATTCCACATAAATCTTACAGAGCGACTGTGGGAGACGCTGTTTTTATTAAATTTCTCACCACCACAAAACAAATATAGATGAGCTCTATAATTTTCCAAAAATGAAACATTTTGTTGCAGATATTTTATGACATCATGAGCCCGATTTCAAAATGGTGAAATTCTACATTATCTGGGCAGTGGTGTCATTGGGTGTAGCATGAACTTTGCAGGCGCAAATTCTTTACAACAGTTTAAATTGATGGTCATCTTGTCTTATATTTTTTGGTGATTTTTAATTTTATATACATATTTTTAAGTAGTCTTTTTAGGCCTTCACAACTTAAGACTGTTGTAATTTTACTATGACGCAGTCTCCCATTTGATTAGGCTGAAGTGAACCTGCTTATGATCCTAAATACAAATAAAGCTTAAAACCCCAGCAAGGTGTAGTGTGTCAGAATTAAAATAATTGGTAATGTCTTTAATTTTTTATGAAAACAAATCAGGTCAGTTTTGATCTACTCTTTAGCGTGACTTTTCCTTTGCTTCCATTTCCCCCTTAAGAACAATTAACACACACACACACACACACACACACACACACACACACACACACACACACACACACACACACACACACACACACACACACACAGAGCTGAATTTAAAAATCCTCCAGCCAAAACACGCACATCTGTAAGGATTTAAGAGGGAAACCCCAATTAATTACCCGGCTTTTTGGGAAGCCGTAACCAAGGGTTCCCCCCAATAATGGACTCTAAAGCCACGCGTTTAAGGACTTACACATCAGAATTTCTTTTCCTCTACCTGCAACACACAGCTAGAATGGCGGGGTTTCGTTATAACAGTAGATCCTCCACACCTTCGTGCACGCATCCTGCAGAAAGCGCAAACGGAGCGATCTTACCTGCAGGATGAGCTGCAGCGTCTCTCCGATGAAAGGCAAGCCCATGGATCCGGGTGGCAGCGGGCTCGGGCAGCTCGGGTCCCCGCCGCGGATCATGTAAACCTCCCACAACTTGACCGCCACCAGGAAAAGCAGGACGGGCAGCACTATGGTGCACAGGACAGAGGCCAGCAGCGTGCTCAGAGCCATGTCGCCTCGGGGTTAGTTTCCAGTCCGTGCGCTCAGGTGAAGATGCACAAACAAGTGAAGCTGGGCTCACCTCCCGGAACCTTTTATAGGCTGCGCCTCACCTTCTCCACCCTCACATGAATTAGTTCACTGAAAGTTCATCTTTAATTGCGGCTGTCGCTTTGCCCCGCCTACAAGGGCCACATCTTTAATCCTGATGCACTCAGGACATTCCGCTGTGGATTTTAAAAATATTCCCTGTGACAATGAAAGCGGGTCCAAAGAGCCTTTTGTTGGCCGTGAAAGCAGCTATTTTACAAACTCATTACCTTAGCTTAAGAGCCACTTGTAGGATCGGCAGTAATGCCTGCAGGGTGAGCTGCATTCAAGAGCAAAAAAGTGTTAAGAAGCACATTCACAAGCTTTTAACAAAATGAAAATGAGGCTCTAATCCCTCTCAACAGGGTTTCTCTTATTTAGACTACATTTGTAAATAATTAGTCTTTGTGGTTTTCTCTGAAAGCTTATATCAGAGTAGGCAGGGCTATTGAGACACATTCACAAACTGATTTCATACAATGTGTCCTAGACAGTTATTGGCTTAACTTTCACTGGAAATAACTGTATGTGCTCTCATTCATCCTTTAAACTTAAAAATAAACTGCCTCAGAGCTTATTTGCTTAACTGTCTTTCTCTCCTAGATGAAGAGACTAATGGTCCGTGAACTGCTATTACTTTTTTCTCACATAGAAATACTCCTGGATAATTGCTTCTGTGTTCTTTTCGTGTGTCTGCTTTGTCTTTTCTAACCCACAGCTTGTTGTGGCAGATGTGCCTGGCTCTGATTCTGCTAGGGCTTTCTTCCTGTTAAAGGAGAGTTTTCCTCTCCCCTGTCACTACATACATGCTTGGTATGAGGGATTGGTGCAAAGTCAACAACACGTTGCATGCAACTGTCCACTGTTGCTCTATTCTCACTCATGAGGAGTGAATGCTGCAAGTCATGAATTGTTGCAACCTGCTGGGTTTCCTCATGTAGAAAACTTTTAACCAGTCTGTATGATTCAGTTGAATTGACTTCTTAAAATGCCTTGATGACATGTAAATTTGCCGAATTAGCACAAATGTTCATGAATGAATGTAGAAAATATAGTAGGTCACTGGAAAAGCAACGCTGCCCTCTACTTGACTCTTTACTGCTATCAAACAAAAAAAATGTGGAAGACTTTAAACTCCCCCCTCTCTCGCTCTGAGTGTGTGTGTGTGTGTGTGTGTGTGTGTGTGTGTGTGTGTGTTATAAAAATGGTATCTCTGTCAGTGAGTTCAGACTTGGGTCAGCACAGACAGGCGGAAGGGACGCCTACATTCACACATGGAACATTGTGCTTAGACTGCACTAGAGCCTACAAACAATTTAAAGAATCCAGCTTTTTTTGTGCCAAACTTACATATTTCAGATCATCAAAAAAATTGTTATACTGCAAGGATAACCTGAGTGAATAGAAGCAGTAGTTTTCAGGTGCTGATTTGACTCATTAGAGGAATAAAAGTTATCCAAGCTAAGCTGGTCCCTCATTATTGTCAGTCATAAAAACATGTTGGTTTCACTAGCTGGGATCAGCTCTGTATATTCCCAGACCCGTAGAATCAAGAAATAATGTAAACAAAACCTGTCTGACAACATAAAGTTGGTTAAAAGCTCTCAGAAAGCAAGAAAGCAAAGAAATTCAAAAAAGATGAGAAACAAAGTCCTAGACTTCTATCAGTCTGGAAAGGGTTTCAATTTCTAAAGTTTTGTAACCAATTACCCATTGCCCACAAACAAGGGAAACATGCGGAGAGCCTTCACATGAGCGGCTGGCCTACCTAAATTACTCCAAGAGCTCATCAGTGTGTCATCCAGTAGATCACAGAAGAACCCAGAGCATCTCAAGCTCTGCATGCATCACTGCTTAGGTTAAGGTTAATGTCAGAGTTCAAGATTAAACTTTTAGAAAGAGTCTGGGTAAAAACTGCATCCATGGGAAGGTTCCAAGACCAGAACCAGTGCTGACCAAAAACAAACCTCACCAAAAGAGGGGGAAAAAGTGTTTATGACCTGAAGACTTTGGAAAATATATTCTGCTCTTTTATATTTGGTTTCAAAATAACACAGCATTTTTGAAAAATAACATCATACCTAAAGTCAAACTTGGTGATGGGGCCGCTTTGCTGGTTCAGAACCTGGATGACTTGCTGCAATTAACGGATTCACAGTCACAAATTTTATTCCACATTAGCAGAACCTGTGTTCTGGTCATAAATTCATATGTTTGATATATGACATATGGCTCATATGTTCAACCATGAATTTATGACCTTAAGCACAAGGGTTCTGTAGCAGAAAAAACATCCAAAGCATATTAACAAGTCCACCTGTGAATTGCTCAATAATTTATAATAGGTTTAGGATTTATAAATGTATAAAATAGTTTAGGAGAGGCCTTTTCTTAAGTCTTCAGTCCAATTTAGATGTTGTGGCATGACCTCTCATATATTATCATCTTATTAATTTATACTGTTTACATGCAGCCTCTATATTACAGTGTGGTGGGTTATCTGTTGAGCTTGTTTTAATAGAGCTGGTTGCTTGTTTCTCTCGCAAGAGTTACTGGGTAACCAAGTTTCACTATGAAATAGTATTGTTCAATCCATCCATCCATTTTCCAACACACTTATCCCACCTGTGGGGTCACAACAGGTACCTATTTCCAGCTGTCAATGGGCGAGAGGCAGGGTACACCCTGGACAAGTTGCCAGTCTATCGCAGGGCAACACAGAGACAAACAGGACAAACAACCATTCACACACACTCACGCCTAAGGAGAACTTAGAGAGGCCAATTAACCTAACAGTCATGTATTTGGGAGGAAGCCAGAACCCACACATGCACAGGGAGAACACGGAAACTCCCAAGAAGACCCAGGGCAAGGAGGACTCAAACCCATGACCTTCTTGCAGCAAGGCAACAGCGCTACCCACTGCACAATTGTGCAGCCCCATATAGTTCATCCATTTTAATGGATAAACATAAGTGGAATTAGCATGATTATATTACTGTAATTGAAAAAGGATTTTTAAACCAACATTTCTTGGTTTTTACAGCATGTACAAGGTTAAAAAGTAGTTTGAAGAAAACATTATCCTTATCAACAATTAATCAAACAAAGATTCTTTATTTCAAAAAATTATATTTATTTAGTAAAATGAAATAAAAAGACCCAAGGACTTAAGATTAGTTTGGTATGGTTCAAGTGATAAAGGATTTTTTAATATACATATATTTTAACTATATATTTCATCCAGATAAACTACATTAAGAAAAAAATGACTTAAAAAGACCCACGGACTTAGAACAGTTTGTTATGGTTCAAGTGATAAAGGAGTTTTGAATATATTTTAAAGAGATAAACTATGCTGAGAGAAAATAAAACTTTAAAGTAAGTTAAACCAATGAACACGTACGGTAAAGTTAAGCCATAAGCCTATAATAGAACAATAAGACTTCACAAATAATATTGTTCTCTTCTACAACACCTTCAACTTTATGAAGACGATGATAATGGGTTTACAAATGTCAACCTTCTAGGATGCTTCTAGGCAAATATGTCTATGATTTTGTTGATGTCTAAATGAATGTCCTTGTGGACATACATAAGTAGCAAAGCCACAAACCTTTCTTGTCCCATAGTCGACCTTAGCAAAGTTTTTACTGCTTTAAGGCCCGAGTTAGCACGTTCCACAGAAGCATTCATAACAGGTATAACTGACAGAAGATGAAGAATCATATAAATGTTTGGGTAGCACTTCATATTTGTTATCCTTAGAATTTCAGGGAGAAAGTTGGGTTTTTCCACTGATGATGACCACTTTGTGTGCCACAACTTCACTTCCTGCTTGAATGTTGATCCTGATGGTAGATCATCTTTATATGATGTAAAGATCTCTTTCTCACTCTCATCGTTCATCATATGCAAGTTGCTTGGAAATAGTTTTAATCTTGTGACGTTGTAATAACGCGAGATCTGAGCTGTGAGCAATTCAAATTCATGCTCGGACAGACCCGGCTGCAGAAACAAATTACAGGGGGAGCATTCCAATTTTCAGGGGGGTACATTTAAAAAAAAAACAAAAAAAACATCATGCTGAACAGTGGCTCTATGATATCTCCTACAGTGCTAAGAAACAAACTCTCAATAAAATCGCAAAATCTAACAAAAATAAATAGTGTATTCAGTGTTACCAAAATAGGCAGGTTTTCACCCAATTAGGCTTCTTTTGAACACAATGAGCTGGAACTAAAATAGCTTATGGGCAGGTTGTAAAAATTTGGGAAGCTTTTCACATTTGTTGGGCTTTTAGAAAGAATTACTAACATATATATATATATATCAAAATAGTTGTCTATGTCTGGAAGAAAACTAAAACCCTTATAATAAAATGCCATCTCATTGAACTCATTTTACTGGTCAATTTATTTTTTAAATGAGTCGAATCTGACATCATCAATGAATAATAGTTATAATGAATAATATTTATTGTTATAATAAAACAGGAAAAGAATAATGGTTAATCAAGTGTCACTATGAAATTGTATTGGTTAATGTAAACGCCCCAAGAGGGTTTGAGTTCTACTGATCAACTTGGCTGTGTAGTCCGTGGGCCAGAATCTGTAGGACGCTTCCTTAAGAAGTTTCGTATGAACTGTCAGGGGGCAGCTTTCTTCCACCGGGAAAAGTTGCTACACATAGCAGTGAACTCAAAACACCAATGTTCCCACGTTTTCACTTGCACATTAAGAAGTTATAGCCGATAAAAAATCTAAACTGTGGCGCTCCGGTCGAAGAGGTCACGTGATTCGATTTTTGCTGCTCAGCCAATCAGATCGCTGTATTGTCAGCTGTGCGCGTTCACCAGTTCATCATGGCTGCGCTCGTAAGATGTTTGTATGCATTTGTTTCCAGATGAAGAAAGCCCAATAATCGCATTTTCTGGTGCCAGCTTGCAGATATCTTGATGGCAAGGAAAAAGAAAAAGCCCAGACCATCCATCCATCCATCCATCCATTTTCTAACACGCTTATGCCTGCGTTCGCGAGGTGCCGGTGTCTATCTCCAGCTGTCAATGGGCCCCTTCGGAATTTGTAGAAGTTTGTATTGTATTTTTGAAATCACACAGCTTTGTGAAGTCTAAATATTTTAAATATCACATTCTAATAAAATGAAATTGATTTTTTTAAAACTCCTAATACATTGTTCTATTTTTAAAAGAGACATATCTCGTTTTCTTAATATGGTTAATATCTCTAAGTTATATGGTTCTTGGTTGAATTAAAATATTATTAAATCTGATAATTTTGGCTGTACCTTTATTCAGTGTTCATTTGATCACACGTGAAATCCGCTCTATATGATCCATCCATGCGGGTCAAAAAGAAAAGAAAAAGAAAAAAGACGAACAAGCAGACAGCTGTGATGAACTCAGGAAGGTGGATTTTTGGTTTAAGCAGACAGACATGCGACAATCTAATAACATAAAGCTAATATTTTCGTGACACATGTGGAAATGACCACAGAGCCGTTTTCTTTCTCATAACCTGTTACATTGAGTGATCAATCGAGTTTTAACCGACATGGCAATCCTTGATGATCGCACTAACAAGTGTTACATTTTCATTTTTTTTCACACTAACTGAACGACAATGTAACGACACCATTGCTATATTTCGTTAAGAAAAGTAAAAGATCTTCATTTCCACGCCTAATAGGTTGTAAATGAGGCGGAGTTGACTGGGTTCATTCCTCCAGCTGAATGCGCTCTTGGCGCAGGGAATACAAATCTGCCGTGGATAAGTCGTTTGGCACAACGACACCTGTCACCTGTGCTATTCTAGCGCAGCAGGTCTTGGTGATATCACAGTAAATTGGGCAAAAGTCTGGACTATTTCTGCCCTGCGATGGACTGCCGACCTGTCCAGTTTATACAACGCCTCTTGCCCATTGACAGCTGGAGATAGAGACCGGCACCTCGCGAACGCAGGGATAAGCGTGTTAGAAAATGGATGGATGGATGTTCTGGGCTTTTTCTTTTTTCCTGCCATCAAGATCTCAGCCAGCTGGCGCCAGAAAATGCTATTATTGGGCTTTCTTCGTCTGGAAACAAATACATACAAACATCTTACAGGCGCAGCCATGATGACGTGGTAAACTCGCTCAGCTGACAATACAGCGATCTGATTGGCTGAGCAGCAAAAATCGAATCACGTGACCTCTTGGACCGGAGCGCCACAGTTTAGATTTTTTTTTATCGGCTATAACTTCTTAATGTGCAAGTGAAAACGTGGGAACATTGGTGTTTTGAGTTCACTGCCATGTGTAGCAACTTTTCCCGGTGGAAAAAAGTTGCCCCCTGACAGTTCATACGAAAAGTCACCCTACAGATTCTGGCCCACGGCCTAGTGTGAAAATGTTTGATTGAGCTACATTCTGTAAGAAAAATTATGTTTATATTAAGGTAGATTTATTACTCATGTTGGAAAGGTATTGATGAAAGTTTTTTTTTTTCCAGTTGATATATCATGATTGTTAAAGTGATCTTGTGTGTTATTTGGTTGACTGATTGTACATTTTTCTGTACATTGTGGCATGTTCTCACGTGTTTAATACTTTTGCGCTTTTAACATAAGAGAGCTTGAGATTTGGGCTTGTTTTTTTCTTTTTAGTTGGGCAGGTTTTATGCTGGTGTGGGCTGGAAACTAGCAGTGAGATACAGCAACCTGTAGAGCTGTGTTTTGACTCAAAAGTCAAGCGTTAGCATACATAAACATGAGCTCTGGTGTCAGGCTGAACACTGACTGAAATAAAAATTCATACTAGAAGAGGTTCTGCAATTACAGCAGTTAGGAGAACAAGGATCAGAAGAAAGCACAGTTCCCTTCTGCCTGCTAGTAACCCAAGTTTTTTCAGTTCAGCAGTTTTCCTGCTTGGTTCCTGCTCCTTGTGCTCCTAGCTGTCTAGCTAACCCTCCTAGCTTCAATGTTTACTCCAGTGTTGACTTCAATGCTGACATTTCAAACAGAAATTAATAGCGCTGCTTCCAACTTGTTCTCGTTTGCTTCTTTGTCTCTTCTTGTAATTATTTGGTAATCAGATGGAATATCCATCCCGCACCACCGACACCGACGGTGACCACAGCCGAGCCGCGCCGGCTTCTCTCTGAAGGCTGTAGACAAGTTCACGCGTATGACCAAGCGACCCGCCCCTCTCCAGCTGTAATTGGCTAGCATGTTGTCGTTGATTTGATTGGTTGAATTGTTTGATTGACACATCAAAGATAGTACTAATAGAATGATGGCCACTCAGAGGTTAAAAAAAAAAAAAAAAGTACAGCTTCCGCCCAATGCCCGCCCGCTCTAAAAAAAATAATTTCGGTCTCCAAAAGGGGTGCGCGCGCCCCCCGCGCCCCCGCCTGTATCCGCCACTGAATTGTTTTGTTGTTAGGTACCGATGAACTGGATGTGAGGAAACACACATTCACCCATTGACCATGCGCCCCTAGCCTTTTTGATTAAAGTCTTCCTCCGTCATGCACCACATGTTGTCCTTGGTGGTACCAGGTAGCGACCAAGGACAACATGTGGTACCCCCGAGCCCGTTCTAAAAAAATTGTATTAACATCACACCTGATGAAAACTCTTGAGGGGCTGATCCTCAACCATCTTCTCCCCCTGGTGAGGTCTCCACTGGATCCATTGCAGTTTGCCTAACGGCCTGGCATTGGGGTGGATTATGCTGTTATTACCTGCTGCACCAAGTTCTGGCCCATCTAGAAAATCCTGGGAGCACTGTGAGGATCATGTTCTTTGGTTTCCTATATCCAACCACAATTTCTGAAGTACAAGCTGGAGGAACTGTGCTGGCATTGTTTTATTTCACCCTCTAAACTGCAGTCTTCTCCATCAGCTCTCTAGGTTGCAACCTTCAGAAGTTCTCTGATGACTCTATAGTTGGTCTCATCACAGTGTATCCAGAGCTTTGTAGACTGGTGCCAGTAGAAACATCTTATGTATGAAATGCAGGGAAAATTAAGGAGCTGGTGGTGGACTTTCGCAGATGCAGACCCACCTCACTGACAGGTGAGGTGACTCCACTATCTCCAGTTCCCTGGATCTTCTAGCTGGATGTTCACCTGAACAATAAACTGGACTGAAGTCACAACACTGATGCTCTTAACAAGAAAGGTCAGAGTAGACACTCCCTGCTGAGGAGGCGGAGGTCTTTTGGAGTGCAACGGGCTCTCCTGAAGACCTTCTTTAACTTGCTATCTTTTATGCTGTGGTTTGTTGGAGCAGCAGCTTATCTGTAGCTGAGAGGAAGCAGCTAAATAAGCTCATTAGGAGGGCCAGTTCAGTCCTGGGATGCCCCCTGAACCCAGTGCAGGTGGGGGAGACAGAAGTACCGTAAGAAAAATAACATAATTGATGGACAATAGATTTTATGTTATTATACACATTTTTAAGGAAGAAAAAATATATTTCACAATAATGAAGTGATCATTTTAAAAGCATTCAGTTATTTCACAATTTCATTGTCACTTTGTATATTTATCTATTTATTCAAATACATAACAATTTCATAATGTTTTATTTATTTAGTTAATTTTGAGCACTTTGACATTCATTACCAAAAAAGCATTTAATTAGGTCTATTTTACATAAAGTTAAGGTAAACACTGACTCTTCTAGTTTAAAGGTCATTATTCATAGCCCTTCGTATGACATAGTACCAGTGAAGTAGCTCTCGGTTTCAAAAAGGTTGGTGACCCCTGATCTAAAGGTTATTGATTGATTTCTGATATGGTAAATTATTCTTTAAAATATTATTTGGTCAAATAATGTTTGACTAAACTAAACTAACTGTTTGACTACCTCTCTGATTTGCATTGGGAATCATTTGAACACATGTCAATTTTTGTTTCTAAATTAGTAAAGCTAATTTGACCTTATTCCAAATTCCTCAAGATAAACTTTGGTTCTCAAACATAAACCTCCACACTGAACTGGGATATCCTTGCATTATTGTATAGGTATTGGTTTCAACCATTTTTGTTTGTCCTTTTGTTCTTTTATTTGGACATAGTTATTTAGTTTTCTTTAATCTTAGAAGCTTTAGTTAGATTTCACTAGTCTGGTCAAAGAGAGTTGTTGATTGAAATATTTTTAACTTGAAGTTGAATTATTTCTGTTAATAAACAGTTTTTGCACATTTATTCCATATGTGTGCAAAGTTTGCTGTTTGAGAACGCCAGTGATTGAATCACCTCTTTCATCTAGTGTCCCAACACCGTCACCAAATTGGGCTGGTGTTCACAGGATAATACTTGACAGACCGAAGGTTATTTGATTAACTAATAAATAACATAAATGCATTTAACTATACAATTAATACAATTTTATTTATATAGCGCCAATTCACAACACATGTGATTCAATCAAATCATACAAATTGGTCAAAAAGTTTCCTATCTAAGGAAACCCAGTAGACTGCATCAAGTCTTGACAAGCAGCATTCACTACTCATGAAAGAGCGTAGAGCCACAGTGGACAGACGTCTGCATTGTCGACAACTTTGCAGCAATCCCTCATACTGAGCATTTTGGAAATGGAGAGGAAAATCCCCCTAAACAGGGAGGAAAACCTCCAGCAGAACCAGGCCCAGTGTGAACGGTCATCTGCCTTGACCCACTGGGGTTAGAGAAGACAGAGCAGAGATACAAAAAGACTTTGTTATCAATAAAGTACTGTATTACGCCTTTTTTTTTTTATTTTATTTTTTTACATATCTCAAATGGTACCCTGTTTAGGATAAAGTGTGAAATATGCCTTTCTTTCCCTCTCCCTCCCCAAATATACCACAGAGTTAGAAGCAGCACCCTAGGGAAACCTGTCAGGCGGGGTCCTTGGCAGTTGGCAACGCGAGGTCTAAGTCAACCGTTCCCCCAAATGTATGATGTATGTGATGGACGGTTGTACTGGGTATGTAATTTTGATTACAATGTAAATTGTAGTTGACAATAAAGATTGATTGATTGATTGATTGATTGATTGATTGATTGATTGATTGATTGATTGATTGATTGATTGATTGATTGATTGATTGACTGATTGAGAAGCACACATTGATCCAGTAATCCTTACTATGTTATATGGTAATAGCGGACGATCTGCCACCCCTGGATGGTGTCACAGCAAACAGAACGCCAGACCAGGTGTACCTACTATGAAAAGAAAAATGACAGAGAAGTAAAAGTTGAAATAACAACAAACAGTGCAAATTGGAGAACAGCAGCTGAACTCAGCAGAGTGAGAAAAATAGACCCTGACGTCCTCCAGCAGCCAAAGCCTATTGTGCTATTACACACTGTTTAAAGTTTTTTAATGTTCAATAAATAACTCTCTGTCTGTTGGGTATTGTCCGGTGAATATCAGCCCAAGAACTGATATCAGGGCAAAAGTTAAAGGAGATGATTCAAGCACTGGCGTTCTCTTAACAGCAAACTCTGCACACATATAGAATAAGGAGTGACACCTTCCATTCAAGTACAAGAATTTATTAACAGAAATAAAATAAACATCCAGAGAACATTTATATAGAATACTGTTTATCTGAATCAACACTATATTTCAATCAACAAATCCTCCCTACGAGGCTAGTGAAACTTAACTAAAACTACTAAGCAAAATGAAGATAAAAAGAAGCTAAGCTAAGGAATTATGTACACACAAAAGAAACAAAAGACAAAATAAAGTGGTTGATCATTATCATCAGAATAATTCAATGAATCCTGGTTCACTGCAGATCTGAGTTAAATAACCAAAGTTCATCTTAATGAATGTGAATTGAGGTTAAATTAGTTTAACTAATTCAGAACAACATTTGGTATGTGTTTCAACCCAACGGGACTTCACTTGATGTAATGCAAAGTGTCAGATGTTGTGATGTAAATCAGTTCTGCTGGACTCTAGAGCAATGGAGACATATCATCCCATCCCTCTGTCTGCCCATTCGCTGGTGGTTTGGCAGTTGCAAGGAAAGCAGTCCTTGTCTGACTGAAAAGTATAAAGTTTAATGGAGGGAGGATCATTTTTTTCAGGACTTGGGCTCCTTCCTATATTTCCAATGATGACTGGTGCTCGGAGGTAAGAGTAGTTGTTTCGCAATCAGAAAGTTTTGTGTTCAATTCCAGCTTCCTCTTGTCACATGTCAGTGTTCCCCTGGGAAAGGTGCCTAGGGGAACAGCATGTTGGTGTGTGGGTGCAAAGGAATTTGCAGGATCAGTCTGAATAGAAAATTCTGTCGATTAAGCAGTAAACCAGAACACTTATTGCTTCAAAATATAACACATTCAATGTCTTGATCCCAACTTTGTAGGAACAGTTAGGGGATGGGTCTGTTCCAGTGACGTGCAGTAGGGTTGATATTCATAACTGGTGAGCTGACGTGATCGGAGTCAGATTTACAAATATATACACTCTACAGAGAAGACTCATTGCAAAGTGCTGAAGGAGACTGATTGAGCCAAATCAAATCACAAAGCGACATGGAAAAAATATTGATTCTTTGATAAAAAAAAAAAAACTAGATTATTTGTCATTTGACAGTTCATAACTGTTTGAACAGTTGCATTTATGATCTAGAGACAGGAAGATGCATTCACAGAATGGAAGCCAGCGCAGTTAACATGGGATTGCTCAATCCCAGGTGAGGTCAAGCTCGCTGCGGCCTCACCGGCTTCGCTATCAAGCGCCACCAAGGATTTCAGAATCAGAATCAGAATCAGACATACTTTAATAACCCCAGGGGGAAATTGTTGTTTCAGTACAATCGCCATAACATGAACAAACAAACATCACAAACATTTCAGGGGGAGACGATTTACTGAGGCCTTGCTGCCAAGTTCAATCGCCTTACGCGGTGCCCACAGGGCGCTGCCATTACTCTGTGAAAAGATAGAGGCCACAAAAAAAGGGAAGGTGAGAGGGTAAAAAACATAAATCAAACTTTATTCTATAACAGGATACAGTTTGAGGTGTCAAAAAACCTCTTGCACAAAAAGCACAAATAATACGAAACACATATAGCAGAAGGATAACATTGTAGATTTGTCGTGTGTAAGTTTATCAGTATTCGTGAGCATCAGTTATGTGTGTCTGTATGGGTGAAGTGTTTATATTTCCATGAACACTCTCCAGAGGCCATTGTCCTTGATGTTATCCGCCGGCCAACAGTTCAGAAAAGCATCCACAGGTGTCAGCGGGGGTGGGGGTGGGGGTTAGCAGGGGGAGAGTTCTGTTTATGATGCAAGCTGCTCTGACTTTTCTTGTCAGCTTTAAGTTTTTGCTGGCTCCAAATAGCGAATCCAATATTTAAAATTATTGGGCTTTTACGCGTTACACTTCCAGAATTTTATCCCATCTGCCCTTGAGTTCAACCACCAAAGTCAGTCTGCGTTCCAGCACAGCCAGCTTTTGGCTCTGCTCCTCCACCTTCCAGGTCTGTCTGATTCACCGCCTTAGTGAGCGCGTCATTTGCAGCCGGTAGACTGATCAAGGCCAAATGGCTACCGACATCTGCTGTATTTGCTGATACATCAAAAATCCACCAGATCCAATACGTAGAAATCCAAGTATCCTTAATCCGAACATGCAAACGTTTCAAACGTCCAGGAATGACAAAATCGAAAGACACACCGTTTTCCATCCAAGAATATAGGGTGTATCCTCCAAAAATAGTCAGATCGGGACAGGATGGGTCCCCCTTTCATTGCCTACCCGTCGAAAAAAAATTATCAATAGCATTGAGAGACCAGCTTTCCCAAAAGAGTTGAAGCTGTTATAACTACAAAGGGTGTTCCGACATCCCACTAAACCCTACAGATTAAAGATGGGATTCACCCAAGTTCATCTGGGTGAATCCCATCAAATATTCTTTGGAAGTGAATGTGATTGTGAGGATTTATTTTACCTGTAGCCTAAAACAACTTAATATGTTTGTAATCTGATCAGTTCATTGCAATAAATTTAAAAAAAGTACATTAAAGCTTCTTCAAAAACCGCAAATGGACAAAGGCAGTAGTTTGGCCTATTTTGCAGTGTAGAAATGTACCAATGTTGGAATAGCAACATTTGCAGTATACCACTGAGTCAGCAGCTTCACAATTTAGATTTATTTGTATCTATCTATTGAATAGCCACTGGGTAATATGCTCTTTCTTTTCAAAACATATACTTATATTTCAAATGTTTCACTGTTGTCTTCTGTTTTTACTTGGAGCCTTGCAACACAATTTTGCTCAAATATTTGTTGTGAATGTGCAGTAGAATGATAATAAAGTCTGTCTTTGTATAAATAAATACCTTGTACTGCTAACCCCAGGAGACCAATGACAAAACCTTTCTCCATTGACTCTTATAAATCCATACCTTACCTACAAGACACTGTGAGAAATGGAGCAACTCTGATTCTTAATAGCCACAGCAGCAATACCTCTAAACTAAAGTTAAATGCAGACCTTTATCTGTCTCGCTTCATCTGTTGCTGCTGTAAATACTTGATAAGTTTGCATAGACATTTGTTATCAATGTTTTTGCTATCTCTGGGCACACCTAACCTCATGGAGAAAACATGCAGCTAAATAAAACACACACACACACACACACACACACACACACACACACACACACACACACACACACACACACACACACGCATGCGCGCGCACTAGGGTCAGAGTGCATTGTCAGCGCAAGTGTCAAACAGCCGCTGTCCATTTGTGCATGTTTATATCACTCAACCCCCAGCTTGCACGCTGGCTGACCTGCTTGTGACCCTGACATCTCGATGAACTCTTGTATGCAACCAAGTTCACAGTTCATCAAACTGGGAGAGGGAGGTAGACACCATTTGATCATAGATCTGTATGTTTGAATATCAATATGACACTCTATAAATATTTTTTTTCACCCCAGCATGCTCGGAGGCCTATTTCACAAAACCAAGATAGACGATTAAGCTAGAATTTCCCAGATATTCTGTCTGAATTAAGCTTGGACTCGGTTTCACAAAAGTAGTAACACATAAGTTACAATGGCAATTTATTCTGTGCAACTAGGCCGAACAGGCTAACAGCCAGGTTTAGTTAATCCTGTTGCCTTCTCTGTTCAGTCATTGGACACACTGATCAGAAACCAATGGGTTTTGTCAGTGATTCTGTTTCCTAATCTGTGTGTTGTTTTTTATGAGCCTGCATTAAAATACCGCTTATACACATTGGTATTCAGTCAAGTACTATAATTATGATAGCTTAAACATTTATTAACCTTACTATTATCCATTTGGTCATTACTACTGTTCAATTCTGTTTTGAAGACTGCTGTTGGTCTGAGTTTGACAGAAAGGCCTTTAATAGACTAATGTTGAGGGCATTAGAATTGCTGATGAAGAAGCAAAGTTGTTGTCAATAAAGTCCTGTATTACGCCATTTTCCACGAATATTTGTGACTAAGGGCCACTGTTTTGCTGCCTCCTCCAGAAAAAACACATTTTCCCTCAAGTGCACAAATTACTCCCCAACAGGAAATAAATTATATAAACCATAAGGCTCAGCAACCTAACAACTGTTAATGGAAAGATTATATTAGGAGATATATTTTAGTCTATGCTTAGTGTTTTAAATGCAAACAATATTTGTATTAATAGGTAATGCCACTATTAAAATCTGATATGAGCTGATTTTATTTTGCAAAGGCTGTCTGCAGAAAAGTTTTATCCCTCTATACTGCTCTACTGCTTCAGGAGTTGTAGAAGGATCAGCAAAACAGCGCCCTCTAGGGTCAGAATTGAATAGATCAGAGAAAATGGTTTAACATTTTATTTTATTTTATTTTATTTTATTTGCAGTATAGGTAGCTCCAAACAAATATGTTTTCCTTTATAATAGCAACTGTGTTTCCTTTGAGTCTGGCATCAGTTCCTCATAAGGCTCCATTAAAAGATGTTGCTTGTTTGGTTTGAAGATTGGTGCCCATAACTCACCGATTGTAGCAACAGTGAATCTGTGATTGACCTTATGGTCTTTTGTAGACTACCAGGGACGTGCATTCATCCGGATTACTTACACCTGGCTTGATTTAGTTGCGTTTCCTGAGCCTGGATTGGGCTTTATAAAACAGATAAAGCATATTGATCACTTCATGTCAAACCTGGCTTTAGCACTTATCCTGGATTTCCAAATTTGGCTTTTGTGAAATAGGCCTCAGGCCCTGTCTTCCCAGAGATTCTCAGAGTCCTCTCAGAGAGGACCTAAAGACTATCCCAAAAAATTCCTGTGAGTGATTCAAATCCTTACTGAGAGCAACTCTGAGTAAGGAGACAACAGAAATTTTTATCTTAGTGAGGAGGTCTGTTTGACCCCATTGCTAGGTGTGGTTGACTGTGATTAAGAGAGCTGTGATTGGTTGATGCAAGAAACAAACAATAAAACCCCACAAATATGCTACTAGTAATCAATGGAGTGAAATTAACCGATTAAACATGATTAAGAAATGTGTGACATGATGATGAAACTAAGATAATCAAAAAAATTATTGTCTCAAATGTTTGAACACACCTGACTTACATTCTCATCATTATTTACATCCTGATTGTTATGAAACTGTTCTGTTGCACCCAAATTTAGCCACACACAGAGTTTAGTCTACAGCAGTTTATTGAAAAGTGATGGATAGTGGATGCGGAGAACCAGAGAGCTGTACCGTTTTGGGACAGGTGGATGATGGTGGTGGAAGCGGGAAGGAGCTGGAGGGCTGCTGGTGTGGCACTGAGGAGCCAGGTAGCCTTCTGGGATGAAGGGAGAGCACAGAAGCCCCCAGGGAAGCCAGCAGCATGAGTTCTTAGAGCAGGTGACCAGCAGGTAGATACGAGGGAAGAGAGTGCAGCTGACGTGCGACAAGGGAAGGTGGCGAAGGACGTGAGGTGAAGGCTGGCGCAACAGGTGAGCGAGGGGCTGACGTAGGGCTGTACGATATAGAAAAAAAGCTTATCGATAAAAAAAATGCATACTGATCGATATCGATAATTATCAAAAAAATTAAAACCTGCCTATTATGATATTGCTAAATGACTTACTTTTAATAAAGAACACATAAATACTAAATCTCAATAAAATCCTTATTTAACCAACATTTTTACCCATAACTGATTTTTTAAAGAAAAATAACTCAACTCAAGAGACCTGGGTGATGTTATTAAATACTGACAAAGAATAAACTAAAGTGACCAGTAAAATGACCAAAATAAACATAACAAATAATTAAATAGAATAGCCTATTTAGGTAGGAATAGTACACTAGTTACTCCTCAGGTTTCATTTTCTGTCTAATTGAGAGGCTGATGAAGGGCTAAGGTCCGAGGTTGTGTCCGAGGTTGTGGCGTGGGAAAACACAGATTGCAGCTCATTTTGCACTGATTCCCTGCACTAGTGTCACCATTTAGGGAGCGCTGTTAGAGAAAAACTTGCGTCCTGAAACTTTATATCGTGGATCAAGAGTGGCGAGTAGTTGTTTGAAGCCAGGTTTTTCAACTGCAGACAACAGCAGCATATCAATCACTATGAAGCATGTTACAGCATGCATGATGCCCTTATGCCGCTTGGACGCTTTGACATTTTATCACAAAGAAGGGAGCCCAGTTTAGCGTGCTGTACCTGTTTTGTTTTGGAAGAACTTCCAGAAGATTCCTAAGAAGACGACGCGGAGTCGCGCGGGGCTGACACAGCTCGCGCTGCTGCGGGTGTGAGCGGCTTACATGATGAATACTGGTGGATTGCGTTACCAGACTTTGTTTTTACCAGTTCCTTGCAAATTTTACAAATCACTGTGGTTTATTTCTGTCAGACTGGCGGACTAGTAAAACCCGCTTTGGGACAATTTCCTCCGCCTCTCCTTGCTGCGACATATTCATATGCTCTGTGTTGTGGTTTGAGAGGGCGGCGCTTTGTGACGGCGTGCCTGGGTCCGCCATTACGATTGGTCGAGAGGAAGCAGTGACTGTAGCATCAACTAATATGATAGGCTGAAAGGAAGGAAGGAAAAATGTCTATCGAAGTTTTATTGACCCTGTTTTTTCCTATCGCGCCACACGTCTATCGATCGATATATATTGTTATTGAATTATCGTCCAGCCCTAGGCTGACTTGAGGGAAGTTGAGAGACGTTCCAGTGATGAAGGGCTGGCTGTGGAGTCCTTAAGTAGGCAGAGTGGCAGGTGGAACCAGTTTCCATTGATTAGTGACGGCAGGTGCAGATGATCGGAGGTGAGTGGAATCGGGTTGTATGGGAGGACGAAGGTGCTGGAACTGTCCAGGGTGAAGCAAGCAAAACTGAGCCCTGACACTGATCATTATTTAAATTTGCTTGATATGTTTACTCGCCATACTGGTCATTTTACTACTTCATCTATTGGATATTAATATGCACTCAGGATTTTACTGACTGCCTGCTTGTATAAAGCAGTTGGATTTAGCAAAATGACCCTCAGAAAATGGAGAAAAAGAGGTAGTGAAAACCAAATTGGACAGAGGAGCAGCACCTCTGTCCACACAGCTCTGAGAAGAGAATAGTGTTAAACTGTAAACTGGTCCCTGGAACACAGTGTGAAAAGGCAGACTTTGAAGCACATTGCTGCAGATCAATGCATCTTTTTATCTTGGTGTTTTTATGCACCAGCCTGGAAAGTGAGAAGCACTCCGTGCAGCGATCAAAAGCCAGAGAGGAGAAGGCATCACACAAGTGAACCTTATATGAACATTTAGGCTGCTGACATCATCATGTACAATACAGAAAATACTTCCTCTCCTCGTATCTTTTCTAGAGTGTGTATTTATAGACACATATTTCTGTGACTTTCCTATTCTTCTAAAATGTTTATTATTGAGAGCATTTTCTGTGAATAACATAAATGATCCTCTGTACTATACATTTATCCACTAGTGTGAAAAAATGTTGGGAGTACTTTTAGCGAGCCTAAGAGTGTTTTAAGCAGAGAAGATAGCAGAAACAGAGAGAGCTGGTTGGCTGATCCACCACCTAAACAGTGGTGGGAATGAGCACAAAAACTTCTTTAACAATTATACAATTAATAATATGTAGATAATATAAACTTCATCTTCCCCATTGAGGGAAATTATTTAGTTTTCATTGACCCAACAGGGTTACAGGTAATTTTATTGAAGGTAAATAAAAAATAGGAAAAGTATTAAATAATCATGAATAACGATTAAAGAAATGAACAAAGAATACAGAGGATTTTTTATATTAATTACAGAAATGCTCTCAATAATAGACATTTTAGAAGAAATCGAAAAAGTTGCATAAAAACATATACATAAATACACACTTTAGACCAGATAAAAGAGGTGCGAAAGTATTTGCTGTATTGTATGTGATGATGCCAGTAGCCTAAATGGTTATTTGACGTTTGCTTGTGTGATACCATCTCCTCACACAGAGCGCTCCTCACTTTCATGGCTCTTGTGTAAAACCACCAAGACATGTAGAGAAAAAGGCCCATTGATCAGTGTTTCAAAGTCTGCCTACTTGCACCATGATCCAGTGACCACTTTACCTTTCTGTTGAAAGGTAAATTCTCATTCTCCTTCCACTCTGCAAGACAGAGCTGCTGCTCCTATCAGCTTTTTCCACCTTTTTTTCTCCATTTTATGTCAGTCATTTTGCCAAACACAAACGCTTTATACAAGCAGGAAGTCACAGTAAAATGCTCACAGGTGGGAGCATATTATTATTATCAAATAAATTAAGTAGTAAAATGACCAGTATGGCGAGTAAACATAACAAGCTAATTAATTTTGCTAAGTTTAATCATCACGTCCCACATTTCTTAATCCAATTTAATCATTTAACTTCTGTCCTTCCATTACTAGGAGCACATTTGTGTGTGTGTGTGTGTTTTTTTTGTAGAAACAACCAATCAAATCTCTGAGAAGGCCGCGTCACACTTAGCAATGAGGTCAACCACACCTCCCCACAAAGACAAAAATTGATGTCATCTTCTTACTGAGAGTCGCTCACAGCAGCAATCTAAATCACTCTCAAGCTAAGAATCCTAAGTAGGAATTTCTAGGCTAACATAGGAGCTTTCTGAGAGAATCTGAGAATATTTGTCAATACGGGTACAGAGGTATAAAGAGTGAAAAGGAATGGTGAGAGTACAGTCCCCTGTGGTGCTCCTGTGCCACTGAATACCTGGTTAGACACACAACCCTTTAGTCTCACAAACTGTGGCCTGTTGGTCAGGTAGTCTCTGATCCAGGTGATTGTTGAGGCTGCTACCTGAGTATTGTGGAGTTTCTGACAAAGTAAATCAGGCTGAATTGTGTTAAATGGACCAGAGAAATCAAAGAACATGATCCCCACAGTGCTACATACCTTGTCTAAATGACAGAGGTTTATTGAATAAGTTGCATGATGGCATCTTTAACTCCGACTCCATGGATATAAACAAACTGCAGGGGGTTCTGATAGCTGCTTTCAGGACCGGCTGCATTTATTTATCCTCAGTAAATTTACGTCACTAGAACCGCACCTTTAACCCATCGGGCCACTGAAACCAATTTCCCTCTAAGGGGATGATAAAATTGATCTTCTCTACATAGTAATCATTGTATGATTGTTATAGAAGTTTATGTGCTCATCTTCACTGTTTAGGTGACCAACCAGCTCTCTCTGTTTCCACCATCTTCCCTGCTTCAGACACTCTTAGGCTTCTTAACAGACCTCCTCACTACTCCTAACATTTTGTCACTTTAGGAATTCTCTTAATGCCTATGATGCTTTGTGAATAACTTTTATCTTACCGAGGTAAAATTCTAAGAAAAATCTTCGAATTGGAGAAATTCAAAGATTTTTCTTGAAATGTCGTCACTAAGAGCTGCTTTTAGTCTTAGGATTCTTGTGAATATGGACACTGGTCTATGTATAAGGAAAATTAACCCATGTTGACCACAGAGGGGTTTAGCAGTTCTGCTGTGAGTTTAAAGGTAATGGATGGGCTATCCTTTGTCTGTTGAAAAGAACTGGATTATTCTATTTTATAATAAGGCTTTTATATTTTTTAAGTTTACATTGATGAAGTGAAGTTCAAATAACTTTTTAAAGAAACAGACAGGAGCAGAAACTGAATGTCTTAAGTGAATACATAGTTTTTTGAAGAAAGTGCAAAAAGCAACAACATTTTTGTTCCTTTTTTCAATTATACTTGGAGGAGCGTTTGTTCTTCTTTGCATGATGATGTATTTCACATGTGCCCCTTTGCTAGCGCAGAACCACAGAGATTAGCTTCACGTAACAAGGCACCGTTGGCTGGTGCCTTGACCCGTTGGTGCATTGGTGGTCCCCAGTGTTCTGGGCTGGGTGCTCGGGTGTGCGCAGCTCACACCTGGCGGCTGCTTCGCGGGGCACCTCTGGGCCTCGGGTCTCTGGGGCCATGACTGGATCCGCTCTGGTGTAGGTGGCTGCTGGTGGAGCCCACAGGCTTGTTGCTGCAGCTCCCATGGCTTTGGCATTGTGGCTGTTGAGGGGTTTCTTGGGGCTCTTCCCTGGGATGGGAGAGACAGCTTTCCCTGTGTCGGTCCCTCTTGGGCACCTATGCTCTGGGGGTCCCTTTGGACGTCTGAGGTTCTGGTTTCATTGATGTCTGCCTCTGCACTTTGGGGGGGGGGGGGGGGGGGGGGTATTTGGCTCCTCACAACCATTATTGAGCATTTTTCTTATTGATAAACCTTACATACACAAGTTCACTCTCGCAAACACATACAGGTGCTTGGATTCAGGTACTTACAGATTCACTTGCAGAAAACCCCTAATATTAGCTTTAGCTGTCACTTTATACATTTCATATTAAATAATACTGTCTATTCTTCAGTGATAGTATCAAGGCATTGGTTGTTTGTACTTGTAATATTTTATTGGTTGGTTTTGCTGTTCTTTTCATATCTCTCTTTGCAGGTGTAGAAGCAGACTCAGAGGATGTTCTATTGCTCTCTCCTTTTCCTCTCCTCTTTTTTACAACTTTTCTCCCTTTTAGCATGTTCTCTAATCTGTTTCTGTGTCCATTGAACATGAAATAGTCCCAGAATAAAACTTAATAAAGCTTTATGCATATAAATCAAGCAGAGAACTATTGCGACAGCAGTAAGGCTCCACTTGTTAAAGTAAAATCTGTTGGACAGCAATTCTTACTGCTACACTGCCAGACAGAACACGTTAAAAAAATACATTCCTAGAAGTAAAGTAGCTGTTATTAAACCTTTACTTAAGAAACCCCCTCTTGATCAAGCGCCATTTCACAACACATGTCATCTCAAGGCACTTTGCAAAGTCAAATTCTATCAAATCATACAACTTGGTCAAAAGGTCTTGCCAAGCAGCATTCACTCCTCATGAAAGAGCGTAGAGCCATAGTGGACAGTCGTCTACTTTGTCGATGGCTTTGCAGCAATCCCTCATACTGAGAATTTTGGAAGCGACAGTGGAGAGGGAAACTCACCTTTAACAGGGAGGAAAACCTAACAATAAGTTAAAAATTCAAATGACAACGAACAATGCAAATTGGAGAACAGTAGAAGAACTCAGCAGAGTGAGAAGAATAGATCCTGATGTCCTCCAGCAGCCTAAGCCTATAGCAGCATAACTTCAGATATAGCTCAACCCTAGCCACTCTAACTATAAGCTTTATCAATAAGGAAGGTTTTAAGCCTAGTCTTAAAAGTAGACAGGGTGTCTGCCTCATGGAACAAAATTGGGAGTTGGTTCCACAGGGGACGAGTCTTATAACTAAAAGATCTGCCTTCCATTCTACTTTTATAGGAGCCACCAGTAGACCTGCAGTCTGAGAGTGAAGTGGGGTAATCAAATCTCTGAGGCACTAGACTTTGTAAAGTGCCTTAAGATGACATGTTTCATGAATTGGCGCTATATAAATAAAATTGAATTGAATTGAATTGAATTTAATTGATATTTGATGGAGCTTGATTTAAAGGAGAATTTTAAATTATATTCTATTCAATTCCATACAATGAAGGCAGAGAGCTGAGGGAGAAAGATAATAATTGCCCAGACAGGGAGCAAGGGAGGAAACACAGAAATCTTGCAGAATATGATAGAAAATAATATAGAATGAACTAAAGGCAGTATCACTATCTTATCGACATAAGTACAAATAAACACTAAATGATAATGAATCAAAGAAGGCACGATCCAGGAACTAAAGGGGCTGTCCAAAATCAAACACATGGAGATTGTGATAGAATGTTAGGTTAACTGATCACCAAAAATTGTCCTTTGGTATATATATGTATGTACATTCAAGGTTGTTTGTCTCTGAGTTGGGCTATAGAAGGTTATACTCAACATCTTGTCTAATGACCACTAGAGACAGGTCTTGTAAGGATTGAAAATGGATGGATGAATCAAATTTAATTTAAACCAAGAGACTCCATTCAAGCCTCAATTCATCCTGAGCAAAGTGTAGAGTATTAAGTGTCAGGGTAGTAAGACAATGCAGAAGCAGACTGAGTGGAATTTGTCATTATGTCCTCCATCAGCCCACTTAAGCGATAGCTCAGGATAACCTAAGTCACTCTAACAATAAGCTTTATTAACAAGAAAAGTTTTAAGCATGGTTTTAAAAGTAGACAGGGTGTCTGCCTCATGTACTAAATCTGAGAGTTCGTTCAACTGGAGAGGAGCCTGATAACCAAAGATCTGCCTCCCATTCTACTTTTAGAAACTCTAGGAACCACCAGTAGACCTGCAGTCTGAGAGCAAAGTGCTCTTCTGGAACATATGGAGCAATCAGAGCTCTGATATATGATGGAGCTTGATTATTAAGGGCTTTATATTTGAGAAGGAGAATATTAAATTATGTTCTGGATTTAACAGGAAGCCAATGAAGGGAAGATAAAAGCAGAGCATTTAAAGTCATCAAGGTTTTGATGTCATCAAGACATGCCTGTAGTCAATGTAACTGACTGGATTCAGGATCAAAATATATCTGATTATCATCAGCATAACAATGGAGGTTTATTCTGTCTGATAATACCAATAGGAAGCATATTTATAGTAAAGAGAACTGGCCCAATCACTTAACCCTGTGGTACTCCACAAGTAACCCTGGAGTTGGAAGATTTATTATGTAAATGAACAAACTGGAATCTGTCAGACATTTAAGATCTAAACCAGCCTAATGCTGTTCCCTTAATCCCTACAGCACTTTCTAGAAGAATACTGTGATCAACTGTATCAAATGCAGCATTGAGGTTTAACAGGACAAGTATAGATACAAGTCCATTGTTCACTAAGCCTACCTAAAACTTTTCATGTCATTCTTGTGTAAATGCTCACATACTTGATTAGCAATTATTTCTCAAGGATTTTAGATAAGAAAGGAATATCAGATATAGGTCTGTAACTTTTAATGGCCAACATACATTTTATTTTAGCAATCTCCCATGACTACTATGACACAC
This sequence comes from Fundulus heteroclitus, assembly GCF_011125445.2. Classification (NCBI taxonomy): domain Eukaryota; kingdom Metazoa; phylum Chordata; class Actinopteri; order Cyprinodontiformes; family Fundulidae; genus Fundulus; species Fundulus heteroclitus. The sequence continues at coordinate 25,727,269 of NC_046370.1, forward strand.
TGTGTCATAGTAGTCATGACCCTCTGTATGCACCTTGGGAGTTGGTGAAGTTGTGCCAAAATCCTTTGGATCTCAGAGGAAAACATCAACAGCTCATTGTGCATCATTCTATGGCCACACAAGCAGATCTTGCATCCTGTGTGACACCAGTGAAATAGGAGGAGTGGGTCTTTGGTACCTGCCAACAGGAGGGACATGTATTTTAGTGTAGAGATCAAACACTTTTACAAGGTTATAAACAACTTTAACATCTACTTCAACAATACAGCAGGCAGACAGAAGTAGAGGAAGACATATGTCCCTTCACTGACCCAGGGACTATTCAAAAACACTACTTTCACACTACTGGTTGAAGGCTGGATAATCACACTTTTGTTCTATCTTGCTACTCTCTGTGTAAGAACAGGGATGGAATGGGGGCATTGTTACTGTGTGTTAGAGCCAGAGTTTTGGTGATGGGAAGAGGCCAGCCTGCAGGATATGTCTCCCCATTCACAGACATGCCTGTTTTATGTGAATGAATGATAGTTTGTTGTGTTTCTTGTAAAAATATAAGTGGTCATTTTAATGTTCACATCTGTGCAAAGGTTTTGCAAGAATTATAAATGGTCAAGATATTAAAATAGTATGAGCTTACTCTTGTGAACAATTTTAATTTCAATTTTGATGTAAGTTTGATGTAAGTCTGTTGTCAAACAGTGCCAATTCATGAAACATGCCATCACAAGGCACTTTACAAAGTCAAATTCAATCATATTATACAGAGTGGGTCAGATTATACAGATTGGTCAAAAATTTCCTATATAAGGGAACCAGTTGATTGCATCAAAGTCCCGACAAGCAGCATTCACTCCTGGAGAAGCGTAGAGCTACAGGAAGAGTCGTCTGCATTGTCCATGGCTTTGCAGTAATCCCTCATACTGAGCAAGCATAAAGCGACAGCGGAAAGAAAAACTCCCCATTAATGGGAAGGAAAACCTCCGGCAGAACCGGGCTCAGTATGAACGGTCATCTGCCTCGACCGACTGGGGTTACAGAAGACAGAGCAGAGACACAACAAGAGAGACAAAAAAGCACAGAAGCACACATTGATCCAGTAATCTGCTCTACATTAGATGGTAATAGTGGGTGATCTGTCTTCCCTGGATGATGTCACAGCTAAAACATTCTGTAAAAAAAAAAAAAAGGGAAAAAAGCTTATACTTAGAGTGGCTGAGGCTACTGGAGGACATACTAACCACCATTCCCCACTCTGCTAGCTTATCCTACTACTTTCCAGGTGTGCATTATCTGTAGTTATGGATGACATTTGCATTATGTTCTCTTTTAGTTGTTTTTTTTTATGTAAGCTACATCTGACCTGGTATTTTTGTGTATCTGTGGTACTTCCATGGAGAAGGGCATCAGTTGAGCTATTGCTACTATTACCTGTAATGTTATGTTTGTGTCGATGATACTCTTGATCCTGTGCTCATGTGTTTATCCCTTTCTCTCTCCTACTCAAATAAATTAAAGAAGGTATGGCTGTGACGAACTCTGTTATTACTGCTTTTCATGGCAGATTTTCATCACTGTCTCAGAGTTTATCTGTTTAGCTGTGTTTCTCTCCTAGGCGAAGCCACTGAAGGAGCATCTGCTGCTAATTACTCTTTACTTATTTAAACCCATTTTACATCCTGGTTCTGTATGCTGCAGATTTCTGATCCTTTTCAGTCTGGCTTTTTGAAGCGGTACTCCAGTGAGACTGCTTTCGTAAGTTCATAATGATCTCTTGTGGATGCAGGGAATTGTTCAGTGTTGGCCCTGCTGGATCTCAGCGCTGCTTTTGATACTGTTGACCCCACAACCTTATTAAATAGTTTCAAGGTTCTAGCTGGCATCTTTGGCTCTTCCTTGGACAGGTTCTCTTCTTGTCTGTCCGAAAAGACATTCTGCATGCTGATGCAGAATGTCTTTTCGGACAGACATCCTTGCCTCTCTTTTTTTTTCGGACAGACAAATTCTCCTCAGACTGACCTGTGAAGTCTCACAAGGGTCTGTTTTTTATTTTGCTTTTATTGAGTTTAACAGATGTTACGACTTGTACATTAGAAATGCAATGTAGTCAGCATTTAGAGACATTCACTGTTGTATCAGTACATGTAATAGTAAACAATATATACAATATAAACAATATAGAAAATAAATAAATAAATAAAGCTATGATATGCTTTGTTGAAATAAGTCATCATGGGACTCCATCTCTCCATGAAAAGCTCTCTCTGCAGTCTTAAGGAGTAAGTGATCTCCTCCATCTGATATCTCTCTCTCACTTTCTTAGTCCACATTCTGTAACTGGGTGGATCTGGACTCAGCCATTTTATAGTAATACACTTAAGTAAGGCAGTCAGTACAATTCTCAACAGATATTTTCTCCTATTACCGCAAAACCATCAGGAACTGCCCCTATGATGGTGAGCGGTGGTCCTTTAACAAGTGCTGCTAAAATATGGCAATGAGCGCAGTATAAAACATCACTCCAAAAAGATTACAGTTTTTATTGGTTGCTTTGACACAGCAGTCAACTCAAAACCCACATTTTTCAAAACAGTTAACGCAGAGGTCTAAACAGTGGCACCAATGGTCAAAATTAAAAATTTTGTTTGCAAAAGGCTCCAACTCTGCCAAAACATTTAACATATGATTCAAAAGCACATTTTGCCTTCAAACAACACAACTTGTACACAAATGTTTGAGCCCTGCCAATCATCCGTTACACAAGGGGCAACAAAATACATAACACCGCACTCAATGTGAATCAGTGCGGCATTGCTGGTTCATTGTAGCCAAAGACTGTACGCAGCTTACATGGCAGTGTTATTTGTAGTCAAATTTGCCTTTTTGCAAAAAATGGATCCTGAAGCAAATATGTTGTGATGCAAATTTTATTGATTCTTCATTCTTTTTTTCCAGATAAACAAATGAAATATTCCAAAAAATAAAAGATTCCAACAGAAAATACTAGGGCTGTTTGTTCCTTCTAGTCCATTCTGTCCTGACGAATAGGCCACATGGCCTCTTCTACGTCACATTCAATATTTTCTCTTGCGATGCACCTAGGGAAAAATCTTCTTGCATGCCTGATCCATCCTTGACATGCCTCTGCATCTACATCTTGTGCAGCAGCAGTCATTGCATTGAGCAGGGGCATCTGCTCATAAGGGCGGTGATCATGTACCTTTCATCTCCATGCACTGAAGAATTCCTCTATAGGAAAAGATAGAGATGTATATACTGTATAGCAGCAATATCTTCTCTCCTGTCGAAAAACTCTTACCATGAATGCAACCTTGTTTCTATTGAGAAAAGTTTGGACTCTTTGTCCCGCCCCTCTAAGTGAAAGGCCATGATTTACCACATGATCAATCATATTTGCCAAAATTCCATCTGTAACTTGAGCCCTTCCAGCTACACTGTCACCTCACACACGGATTCCTCTTCCTCATAATCTTCTTCCCCTGATCCATCTATCTCTTACTCTGACTCTCATCTGCCTTGGAACATCCATGCTTGAAAAGAACAACACACAACATGGCACCTTTTACGTAAAACCTGCAGACTGATTGCAAATTGAAAAATTGTGTAAAGAAGTGTCAATCAGGTGCTCCAGTGATTTCATTCTGATCAAGAAGTTTCTAAACGCTTGGAACATATGGTTTCTGTTTTGCTACCATAGCTAAAGCAATGGAGTTTGGACTGCTTGAATGACATCTGTGTTAACTGTTTTGCAAAAGGGTGGGGAGAATGAGTCAAACAAATGAAAATAAGCTGCACAAAGGATTTCAGGCAACCAAATGGCTTACTTAACTTGTGTCAAGCTCCAGTCCTCGAGGGCCGGTGTCCTGAAGAGGTCCTTTAGAGGTTTCCCTGGTCCCACACCCCTGAATCAAATGGCACAATTAGCTCCTCAGAATGCAGTCAGGTTCTTTAGAGTCCTGCTAATTACCTGATTATTTGACTCAGGCGTGTCGGACCAGAGACACATCTAAAAGTTGCAGGACACCAGCCCTTGAAGACTGGACTTTGACACCTGTGACTTAGACCATAGGTTGACCAAATTTTAAACCCTGCATCTATAAGGGGTGTGGCAAAACCCTAGAGGCTTGGGACATCTGAGAGAACTGAAATTTATTTTGGCAGACTATATGGCTTTATTTTACGGCAGATCTTCAAAGTAACCCTAGTCCATTCACCCACTTGTATACCTTTCAACAGGACATTAAAAAAACCCAGAGCATCTATAGAACAATTACACAAATTCTTTTCAATATTATGCCATTGAGTGTAAGACAGGTTTCTGCATCCAAGCAATCAGGGGTCTCATTTGAGCTGCCCAAAGATAACGTTTGAGGTTTGGGACTGCAAGTCCACCTTGTGATTCTGACAATTCTAACGTTTGCCGCTTGATCCTTGGGAGTTTGCCCTGCCATATAAATTTGGTAAAAAGCTTACATAATTCGTCAAATGTAGAATTTCGAATTTTATAGGCAGCATTTGAAAAAGGTATAGTAGTCTGGGTAAGACGCTCATACTATACTCTTTATAAGACCAATTAAAGACAGAGGCAGGACTGTCTATCACTCCAAATCTTTTTAAATTTTCCGTATTATGACCTTATAATTGACATTGTACAATTCTGTTATCAATCAATCAATCAATCAATCAATCAATCAATCAATCAATCAATCAATCAATTTTATTGTCAACTACAATTTGCATTGCAGTCAAAAATTCAGTTCCAGTACAACCGTTCACCAAATGGCTCACACCATTTCTAGAAGTACATCTCTAGGTATCACTATAGATTAGATAGATACTGTTCTTTAGTGGACGGCTGGCTTGTCATGGATCAACTTCCTGACATCAGTGAAGGCTGCCCGCGCCTGGATAACGCTTGGTAGAGAAGTCTTGTCGCTGAGAGGCAAGGATGTCTACATTGATCATTTCGGTGTCCATGCTGCTGGCTTTTGGGGCATTTGCTGTTTGGCTGGCTGGCTGTTGAATTTGTTACTGCAATTGTTATAGTTTGTAAATGTTTCATGTTATTCCTCTGCCTCCTTTAGTGATGATGGTACATGTAATAAATGTAGTGTTTTTGTAGCTTTGGAGGCGAGGGTGTCAGAATTGGAGACCCGGCTCCGTGCTGTTGAAAAACCAGCTGATAGCCGCTCTTTTGCTAGCGCGGAGCCGCATAGAGTAACTTCACGTAGCGAACCTAAAGCAGTAGCACCCGAGCAGCCTGGTAACCAGGCTGGCTGGGTGACAGTTCGTAGGAAGCATAGCTCTAGATTACAGACCCCAGATCACCACCAACCCATCTGCGTTTCTAATAAATTTTCCCCTCTGAGCGACAATCTCGCCGAGGAGCCGACCTTAATTATTGGCAGCTCCATAATGAGAAATGTGGCACTAAAGAAACCAGGGACCATAGTTAAATGCCTACCAGGGGCCAGAACAGGCGACATAGAATCCTACCTAAAACTACTGGCTAAGGATAAGCGTAAATACCGCAAAATTGTTATTCACGCTGGCGGTAATGACACCCGGTCACGCCGATCAGAGGTCACCAAAGTTGGTGTTGCTTCGGTTTGTGAGTTTGCTAAAACTATGTCGGACTCTGTAATTTTCTCTGGTCCCCTGCCTGATCTGACCAGTGATGACATGTTTAGCCGCATGTCATCATTCAACCGCTGGTTGTCTAGGTGGTGTCCAGAAAACGACGTGGGCTACATTAATAACTGGAGAACTTTCTGGGGAAAACCTGGTCTGATCCGGAGAGACGGCATCCATCCTACTTTGGATGGTGCAGCTCTTCTTTCTAGGAATCTGGCCGGATTTATTAGTTCTCCTAAATGCTGACAACCCAGGGTCCAGACCAGGAAGCAGAGCCGTAGTTTAACACACCTCTCTGCAGCTTCTGTACTGTTACCCACCCATTATCCTATTGAGACGGTGTCTTTCCCACGGCCAAAACTTAACAGATCAAAAACTGATCTAAAAGGAACAAATCATAAAAACCTAATAAAAATCAATATGGTTCACCTTGAACCTAAAAATAAAATAATAAAATGTGGTCTATTAAATATAAGGTCTCTCCCTCCAAAGACTTTGTTAGTTAATGAATTGATTTCTGATAAACAGATTGATTTGTTTTGTCTCACAGAAACCTGGCTACAAGAGGACTACGTTAGTATAAATGAGTCAACCCCCTCCAGTTATTCAAATTTCCACATTCCCAGATCTGTGGGAAGAGGAGGAGGAGTGGCAACCATCTTTCAGTCTGATTTATTAATTAGTCCCAGGCCAATTAATAACTACAGTTCTTTTGAACATTTAACCCTCAGTTTCCCTCATCCAAACTGCAAAGCAATAAAACCTCTTCTGTTTGTTGTTTTATATCGTCCACCAGGCCCTTACACTCAGTTTTTGGATGAGTTGTCAGATTTCTTATCTGATTTGGTGTTAAATACTGATAAGGTTATTATAGTGGGTGATTTTAACATCCATGTTGACACTGAATGTGATAACCTTAGTGTAGCCTTTAAAACTATCCTAGATTCAATTGGTTTTGCTCAAAATGTGCATGAACCGACGCACTCTCGGCTCCATACTTTAGACCTTGTTCTGACATATGGCATTGATTGTGAAGAATTAACAGTATTCTCTCACAACCCTGTCCTGTCTGATCATTTTTTAATAACATTTGAGTTTAATCTAACTGAATTCTCCACCCCCAAAAGAGGGTTCCATTATAGTAGATTTTTATCGGATAATGCTGTATCAAAACTTAAAGAGTCTGTCCCCTTTTTAATATCCTCAGTATTGCAGAAATGCCCTGTAGATGGCAGCATTGCTGTTTCTTCCCATTCACAAATCGATACCTTTGCTAACAATGTGACTTCCTCATTGCGTTCTGCATTAGACAATGTAGCTCCCTTGAAAAAGAAGGTGATTATTCACAGGAAGCTGGCTCCTTGGTTTAATTCAGAGCTGCGTTCCTTGAAGCACAATGTTAGGAAATTGGAGAGAAAATGGCGCTCTACACACCAAGAGGAATCCTACTTAATCTGGAGGGACAGACTATTGTTGTATAACAAGACCCTCCGCAGAGTTAGAGCAGCATATTTTTCATCATTAATTGAAGAGAATAAAAATAATCCTAGATTTCTCTTTAGTACAGTTGCCAAACTTACCCAGAGCCACAGCTCTGTTGATCCATCCATTCCCTTAGCTCTTAGTAGTAATGATTTTATGGGATTCTTCATAAATAAAATTGATGCCATTAAAAATAAAATTGGCATCCTCCCAAACATGATTACCTCGTCCTCAGTAAGTGAGGCAGCATTGAAGGAATCTTTAGAATCTGCGCAGTGTTTGAACTGTTTAGAAGCAGTAGAGCTTTCTGAGCTATCTAAAATTTTAGCTTCATCTAAACCTTCTACCTGTATGTTAGACCCAATCCCAACCAAGTTGTTTAAGGACATATTCCCTTTGATCAGTGGCACTATTTTAGACATGATTAATCTATCCTTAGTAAATGGATATGTACCACAGGTTTTGAAAGTAGCTGTTATTAAACCTTTACTTAAGAAACCTTCTCTTGATCAAGATGAGTTAGTAAATTACAGACCTATATCTAATCTTCTTTTCTTATCTAAAATTCTTGAGAAAGTAGTTGCTAATCAACTTTGTGAACATTTACAAAGTAATGACCTACTTGAGGAGTTTCAGTCAGGCTTCAGAGCTCATCATAGCACTGAAACAGCTCTGGTGAAGGTCACTAATGATATTCTCATGGCCTCAGATAATGGACTTGTGTCTATACTTGTCCTGTTAGATCTCAGTGCTGCATTTGATACAGTTGATCACAATATTCTCCTACAAAGACTTGAACATACTGTAGGGATTAAGGGGAAAGCATTAGGCTGGTTTAAATCTTATCTGTCAGACAGATTCCAATTTGTTCATGTTAATAATAAATCTTCCTCAAACTCTAGGGTCACCTGTGGAGTACCACAGGGTTCAGTCCTTGGACCAATTCTCTTTACTATATATATGCTTCCGATAGGCAAAATTATCAGACAGCATGGGATTAATTTCCACTGTTATGCTGATGATACTCAGCTATATTTATCCATAAATCCTGATGAATCCAATCAATTACTTCGACTGCAGTCATGTCTTGATGACATCAAAAGCTGGATGACTTTAAATTTCCTGCATCTAAATTCTGACAAGACCGAAGTTTTAATCTTTGGGCCAGAGTCCTCAAAAAATAAACTTCTTAACCAATCACTTAATCTGGGTGGCATTAACCTGGCCTCTGGTAATAAAGTAAAAAATCTTGGTGTTATTTTTGACCAAGACATGTCATTTAAATCCCATATTAAACAGGTTTCCAGAGTTTCCTTTTTTCACCTCCGGAACATCGCCAAAATTAGAAACATTCTGTCCAGGAGTGATGCTGAAAAACTGGTCCATGCATTTGTTACTTCAAGGCTGGACTATTGTAATTCTTTACTATCAGGAAGTCCACAAAATGCAGTTCAAAGCCTTCAGCTGATCCAAAATGCTGCAGCAAGAGTTCTGATGAAAATCAACAAGAGGGATCATATTTCTCCAATTTTAGCTTCCCTTCTTTGGCTTCCTGTTAAATCAAGAATATAATTTCAAATTCTTCTTCTAACGTATAAAGCCCTTAATAATCAAACTCCATCATATATCAGAGCTCTGATTACCCCGTATGTTCCTAACAGAGCACTTCGCTCTCAGACCGCAGGTCTGCTGGTGGTTCCTAGAGTCTCTAAAAGTAGAATGGGAGGCAGATCCTTTAGCTATCAGGCTCCTCTCCTGTGGAACCAACTCCCAGTTTTGGTCCGTGAGGCAGACACCCTGTCTACTTGTAAGACTAGGCTTAAAACTTTTCTTTTTGACAAAAATTATAACTAGTGACTCATGTTACTCTCAGCTACCTTTATAGTTTTACTGCTATAGGCTTAGGTTACTGGAGTATATCAGGATCTAATTTTCTCACTATATTGAGTTCTACTGTTCTTCAATTATGCATTATGTGTTGTCATTTCTGCTTTAACTTTCTGTTCTCTCTCTTTTCTCTTCATAGTAGGTACACCTGGTCTGGCGTTCTGTTAACTGCGACATCATCCAGAGAAGACGGCTCACCCGCTACTACCATCTAATGTAGAACAGATTACTAGATCAATGTGTGCTTCTGTGCTTTTTTGTTTCTCTTGTTGTGTCTCTGTTCTGTCTTCTGTAACCCCAGTCGGTCGAGGCAGATGACCGTTCATACTGAGCCCGGTTCTGCCGGAGGTTTTTCCTTCCCGTTAATGGGTGGTTTTTCTTCCCACTGTCGCTTCATGCTTGCTCAGTATGAGGGATTGCAGCAAAGCCATGTACAATGCAGATGACTCTTCCTGTGGCTCTACGGTTCCCCAGGAGTGAATGCTGCTTGTCGGGACTTTGATGCAATCAACTGGTTTCCTTATATAGGACATTTTTGACCAATCTGTATAATCTGACCCAATCTGTATAATATGATTGAACTTGACTTTGTAAAGTGCCTTGAGATGACATGTTTCATGATTTGGCGCTATATAAATAAAATTGAATTGAATTGAATTGAAAAGAGGCCATAATTTTGTTGCTACAACTTGCTGAATATAATTGATTTAATGGAGCTAAGGTTTGAAAAAAAAGACTCCAAAATCCATTTATTATTTTGAAGGACCATAATAACATTTCAAAGAAACCAGTTTCAATGCCACCTCTCTGATGTACTCAATGTTTTGTATTTGAGTGATCAGATAAATTACTTTCTGGTTTGAAATATACGCATTAATGTGAGAAACTACAATAGCAAGCACAAAAAAATCCTTCTTACCTCTGTGATTTCTGGTTCTACGACAGCATGCTGGATGCTCCCCATCTCCCATAAGTGACTGAGTGTTAAATTCCCTTCAGTTCTGAGTGACTGGTTATCCCAGCCACTGCTGATGGTCTCAAAACGTACATGTAGTCTTGGGACAAATAAATAGCAACAACAGAAGTTATTTAACATGTTTGACGGGTCAAGCAAACTGTTGTCCTCTCGTGAGTGCAGCACATTGTAGTTTGTGTTAGTTCCTGCGCACCACACGTTTCTCCAAAGACGTTCAATTCTGAAAGGAGAGTTAAAGATCAAATCATGGTTTAAATACGTTTTTTTCAAAAGTCCGTTACACAGCATTTTTAAATCAGAGATAAAACTAAACCGTGCCTTTAACTGAAATCTTACATGATCTATCTGCATAGTTAGCTATTACTTTCTCACCGGGAAAGTTTTGAACCTTATCTGTGGGGTGCTTATGCTGTTAGCTGTGATATCACGTCTTTCTTCCTCAGCCAAACCGGCGCGTTTCAATTTTTTTTGGGTGCGCCCCCTGCTGTCGGGAAGTCTGAAAAACAACAACAACAACTCAATGCATCACGTGACTTTTGGCAGAAATTTACCGCAGAGGGTGTGAAATTGTTTCGCATGGGAGCATAGGCTGTTTTGTGCGAGCAGAGACCGTTTTGTACTCGAGGAAAACTCGAGAATAAATGATATTTTGAGTGCAACGTTTGGGGACAGTTTGCAAAACAAGTTTTTTTTTGGTGAAACATATCTTTTTGTGTGCAAAACAAGTTATATTTGTGTGCAACACATTTTTTTGTGTACAACGTTTTAGCATGAAACTAACTCCATAGGTTGCGCAATCCCATGTTCACTGCACCTGCTTCCATTCTGTGAATGCATCTTCCTGTCTCTAGATCATACATTCAATTGTTCAAACAGTTATGAACTGATTTTCCACAATTTAATATATGTTGATTACGAATTGTGTTTTAGTCATCAAACTGTGTGCAGGTAACATGTTTCGTTTGCTGCTGGGCGATCATAAACAGCAAAGAACTGGCTGTAGGAGAGGCCAGAAGTTCCGGGGGCGCTCAAGGGGCACCGTACAGCCAGAACAGGACTGGTCAAGGAAGGCTTTCCTCCCTGCCAGTGAGCTCTGTCCACTGAGCTATATAATACACAGCTCAGTGGCTCTGTCACTACCCGATCCGTACCGGTAGCACGATCCGTACCATCAGCTCATTTGCGCATGCGCGAACAGAATAACTTTCGGTAGGCAATATTTTGTTTTTCTGACTTTTTTATTCTTTTGTATTTTTTCGAGGCAGGCGTTTCTTTATGTATATCTTTGTATTTGCGTAAATATTGCATATTTTACAAATAAATACAGAAATATGTTTATATATATTTAGTTTTTTTGTTTGTTTTTTAATAGCAAAAATGTTTCCCACTTGTGGTTAGGGAAATAGGAATTTCTACACCATTTCTTAAAGTACATAAAACCCCCCAGCTATAAACACGTTTAGGAGTATAGAAACGTATTTTATTTAGAATATTCTTCAGGGTTTTTTTATCATTTATTTGATTTGCATATGTATTTGTGTATTTTGTACTTATAAAATTTATTTATTTATTTATTTATAAACATTTATTAGAGGATCATGAGATGAAGCATCTCGTTTTCATGGGGGTCCTCAGTAACATATCCAAACAATGTAGAAAAGGAAAACATGTTTCAGAGTAGAGTAGATACAATATACAAGATACAAGAAAAAAACCACAACGCACTCGCGTGCGCGCACACACACACACACACACACACAAGCTCTCACTATCCCCCTCGACACAGAAAGAGTAAAGTAAATCACAGTAATTCCCAAACTGCAGTATTTATACCACTAAACAATAACACCTTATATAACCAGAGGGCGCTAAACTCTTAATCGATAATTTTAACTTTCTAATAAAACTAATTTTTAGTACAAGATTATTTGTATACCAAAATCTAAAATCTTAAATATTTTATATACATTATAGTTTAGCATTCTTTAATGATTTAAGTATAGAAATAAGTATTTCCAGTACCGTAATTACATTATCTTTTTGGCGACCCGGAAGTTATTCTGTTCGCGATTGTGCAAATGAGCTGATGGTACGGATCGTGCTACCGGTACGGATCTGGTACCCGATTTCATTATGTTTTCGTAATGAAATGTGCGTAATGTGTATTATATTTTTAGAATGTGTTACAAATGCAGAAATCCATTAGAACTCATAAACTGTTACCAATCAAATGACAAATAATTTAGTATTATTATTTATTAAGAATCAACATTTTTCCATGTATCTTGGTAAATTTATTTGGCTCAATCAGTCTCCTTCAGCACTTTGCAATGAGTCTACTCTGAAGAGTGTATATATTTGTAAATCTTACTCTGATGACGTCAGTGCCTCACCAGCTATGAACCCTACCGCACATCACTGAATCTGGGAGTAGTGATGGACTCAGACCTGAACCTCCAAAAGCATCAAAAAAAAAATTACAAGGTTGGCTTTCTATCACCAGAAGAACATTTCCAGGATTAAAGGACTGATGTCTCAGCAGGATCTGGACAAACTAATCCATGCGTTTATATTTAGTTGAATTGATTACTGCAACGGTGTTTGTCTAAAAAGTGGATCAGACAGCTGCAGCTGATCCAGAACGCTGCTGACCGTGTCCTCACTAAGACTAAGAAAGTAGAGCACATCACCCCAGTTCTAAAGTCCTTACACTGGCTCCCTGTATCTCACAGAAAATAGACTTTAAAATACTTCTGTTAGTCTATAAATCCCTGAATGGCTTAGCACCTAAATACATCACAGACTTGTTATCAGTGTATCAACCATAAAGGTCGTCTGGCTCCAGCCTACTCCGCATACCTACAACCAGAACCAATCACGTAGAAGCAGCATTTAATTCCTATGCTCCACTTATCTGGAACAAACTTCCAGAAAAATGTAAAAGTGCAGAAAGCCTGAGTTCCTTTAAAGCAAGATTAGGATTGCCTTTGACTGTTCTAATTAAACTGTTTTACTGAAACATCATTAAATCTGCTTTGTAGTCTGACTGTTTTTAATATTTGCTTTTAGTTTCTATTTTTCCATGTTCTATTTTGTTTCTACATTTTATTCCTACTTGCTTTTATTCTGTTTTTTCCCCTGTATTGTAATCATGTAACGCACTTTGCATTGTCTCTGTACTGAAATGTGCTATACAAATAAATTTGCCTTGCCTTGCCTTGCTTTTTACTTTGACTTGAGTAAAAATATTTTGAAGTAGTTCTACTCTTACTTGAGTACAATTTCTGGCTACTCTACCCACTTCTAGTTCTGCTAATGAAAGATAAACCACCTTTGAAATGCAGCAGTTACAGGCCTATATCACTTATCACAACAGAACTGAAGCTCTTTGCCAAAGTGTTAGTCAGAAGACTGGAGCCATGCATAGGTAAATTAATCTATTTTGACTGTTAAGGATTTTGGATTATTATCTTTACTTTGTATCTTCATTTGTTGTAAACTATATTGAACTGCTTTAGAAGTATTGCAAAACCTGATTGTGAAACAAGTTTTTCTGCCTTGGAGCATGGACTGAAACTCGCATATCAATCGCACCTGCTGACTGGAATATTTTGGTCCTATTAGATCTGTTTTTTACCTCATAACTTGTGTTCTGTTTGATCTTTTTTGCAATGTAAAGGAGCGTAACCCTGACATTCTTGGTGCCATGACCCAGATCCCAACATACCCTATCGCTGACGGAGGGAGGAAGACGCGCTGGTCAGAGTCCAACAGGGACCAGACAAAGTCCTGGGAAGCGAATTCTTCGGCAGGCCAGCAATCTAGGTCAACTCCTGCCAACGACGGATTGACGGGATCTGACTAGACCAAGAACATCAACAGACCAAGTAAGGGAATTTCGTTATTTGGTTTAGAGGCCCTATAATACAACAAATCAAACCATTTCTGTATGACAGAAATGGTTTGATTTCACTCCAAGAGCTTAAAGTCTAACTCCACTCTTGGACTGAAAAAATATCCTGAAAACCGTTGAATAACTTCCAGAACAAGGTAAACTTTGAATATTCATGTATCAAAAGTGTTCAAATTAAGTTTAAATATGAAATATCGTGCATTTTTGACACCGATTATGGTATTCCGCGTTTGAGTGTTGCCTCCGTTTACGATCGGCCATTTCCGACGTGTGAAGTCAGTTCAAGAACACCGAGAATGCGCGAAGCAAACTTGCATAGAAACACACAAGCGTTTACGTTGTACAACCGGTACGGCGAACAAGGATATATATGGGTTTTTTTCAGTATCTTCTTTCACACACAAAATTTGCTGATCCACGTCTACTTTGAGCAAGCGCTTTAAAAAAAAATCGCCGAACCAAGTCCACAATAAAATGCCTTCTAGGTGCGTAGTTGGTGGCTGTAGTGTCGCTTATAGGCCTAGTGCAGACCGTGGTGAAGTTGGTTTGATATTGACCATTCAAGCTCCGCAGAGTCAGCGGGATCTAGATCACGGTTGATACGGTTGAAGGACTCGACCAGCGTCTCTCAGCTGCTTCCTCCTCCCATACGTGGTGGGACCATCAACAAATCTGATTTGATTTTTGTTTCTCAAGAGTGCTCCGCTGACTCCGCGGAGCTTGAATGTCCAATGTCAAACCAACTTCACCGCGGTCTAGTGCAGGCCAGAAAGTAGCGCTACATACTTGTCCGAAGGATCAAAAGGTCCGAAAGAAATGGGATAAATTCGTAAAAGAAACGCGAAAGGACTGGATTGCCGACAGTGACAAAAGTGTGTTATGCAATTCACACTTCATGAGCGAGGATTTTGAGGGGTACTTACAATGGAGCATGGGCTCTATGTCTTGGGCAGCGTTAGATATAGTCTCCTCAGGTTCACCTTGTTCAAACTCCATTTCTTCATATATATATTCGGTATCGGAGTCGCCGATGTTTGAGATGAAGTTTGTAGATGTTTCAGATTTTTTTTTAATACATTTTTTGTACATAGAGTAAGAGTTATTAATTAAATTTAATAAATCGGTAGTGAAAGTCGTAGTGTTAGCAGCCGGATGCACGGTACTCGTTCTGTTTTTGACGTCACATTCCGGAGCAGCCGATTGAGGAATGTTGGGGCTCTTTCGCTTATACAGCAAGTTTTATCGAAATTACTTCCAAACAGCGCACATAATTCACATATAATATACATTTCTTTACTCTAGTGACTATTTGAATGCATTTGTGTTAAAATACATTCAGTCCAAGAGT
Organism: Fundulus heteroclitus; assembly: GCF_011125445.2. NCBI lineage: Eukaryota > Metazoa > Chordata > Actinopteri > Cyprinodontiformes > Fundulidae > Fundulus > Fundulus heteroclitus. The sequence goes on from NC_046370.1 coordinate 25,742,527, forward strand.
TAGACTTTAAATAATGTTTTTCTCTCTCTTGGTTTCTGTATCTTCAGTTGAAATCTGCAAACGGTGCCCATGGAGTCCTGTAAAATTCAGCTTTACCCTCTCATGCGTATGACGTTTGGATTTCCTCTCAAACGCCCTCTACTGGATTAGTTTCAGTTATCTACAATGAACTGCTGTGTAACGGTGTTTGACTGTTGGGAATGATCGGTTCTTAGAATTGTGAACTTGAGGGTCAGAGTTAAGATCTGGACTGGGACAATATTTGCTAAGATGTATATAAGGTGTTTTCTGCTTGCATTGTCTCTAAAGATCATTGTCGTCGCCTGCCAAGGGGTCTGCTTTGTCGACTCCGCCCTCAAAGGGCCCTGCTTCGTTGACTCTGCCCTCAAACGGCCCTGCTTCGTCGACTCCGCCCTCAAAGAGCCCTGCTTCGTCGACCCTGCCCTCAAAGGGCCCGCTCTGTTGCCAGGCACCGGACATAGCGACACCCCGGGGCCTTTCTCTGGGACGCCCTCCCGACTTATTGGGGTTTGTCCCTGAGACGCCCATATAGACAGAGATCGCCCTGTTTGGGTTGTTTTTGTTTGGACTTTGGTTTGGATTCTTGTTTGGACAGTTTTCTTTTTCTTTTTCTGACCCTCTGTCCTTGTACCTCCCTCCACCTGCCCGGTCTGGGTTGTCTTTTGTTTCTGAATTTTTTTTCTTGAGGGCATCTGGAATCCGCCCTTGTCATGATTTGGGTTTTGTTATGGTTTATGTTTGTTATTTGATTATTAGTTCTCTCTCCTGTCTTTAGTATTAGCTCTGTTTTTTATTATTTGCTTGTGTTCTGTTTAGTCTCTGTTTAGTTTTCTAGCTTAGGTTTGGTCTTTATGGTTATTTTGTTTCTGGGTTTGTCTAGTTTAAGTTTCTGGTATGGTTTAGTGATTCTCTTCATTTAACCAATTCTGTCATAGGTTTAGTTTCTGTTTTTAAGGTTGGGTTTGTCTTGCTTCATCCTGAAACTGTTTTAGTTTATCTGTTTTTCACCTGCCAGCGAATCAGCCTCAGTTTACTTCCAGCCACTTTTTCCCTCCTGATCAGTTCCACCCCTTCTTGGTTATTAGTTTCACTCCGTTCACCTGCTCACTCCTCTACTTATACCTGCCTCTGTCTCCTGAACCTGTTTTTCCTGTCCTGTGTGATTGCTTACCCATTTTGCTCACCTGGTTCTGCCATTGGATTATCTGATCTTGCCTGATCCCTGTCTGTATTACTGCCTGTTTTGGACTGCTATTTTGTTTACCGTTTTTGGACTGCCATTCTGACCACTGAGCCTGCCTGCCTCTGTATTGTCAAGATCGCTTTATTAAACCCTCTGGATCAGGCCTCCTACTTGTCTGGCTTGAATACTGGGTCCCTTTGTCTCTCTAGTTCATGACAATTGGGTCATTTCCTATCCTCTACCTCTCCTCTTCTGGTTTACTTGTGTACATAATGTATAAGTGTAGGGGTATATGCTTATATTTATGTATGCGGGTGTGCAAATATGTAAATGCATTTAATATTTTCCTTTTCTTTAAAAATCTTTAGTGGTAAGGCAATGGCATTATATTTGTAATATGTTGTTCAAATCTTTCAAGAAAAAGTTTGTCACAAAAAAAATCTGTCATACAGTTGTTTCTTTTTGCCCAGCAACCAAATCCACTGTAAGAAATCTAGGCCTTTTTTTAGGCCTTGATTCACACATTCAATCTATTTCTCATTCCTGTGTCTTTAATTTTGTTTAAAAAAACATCTCTAAAATATGTGCTATGGTTTCACATGCAGATTTAGAGAACATTATTTGTGCATTTCTGCCATACCATCAGTAATGCCTTATATAGGACTGGATAGATATTCTAGTTCATGCCTCCAAGCTATCAAGAATCAAGAATTTACATATCACTCCAGTCTTAAACTTCTGACATTGACTCTCAGTGGATTTCAGAATTCGATTTAAAATTCTTGTTCTTACTTACAAGGCTCTAAATGGCCAGGCTCCTGACTGTTTGTGTTAGCTTTTAAATGAACAGTTTGCTCCTCGAAGCCTTCGATCCCAAGCCCAAAATCTCTTGGGTGTTCCTTGCACTAGGCTGAAAACTGACGGGGACACGCCTTTCAGTCTGCGGCTCCTAAACTATGGAACTGTTACCACACAGCTTTGCTTTTCTGTGTCAGGACTCAGCCAGCAGGGCCATGCAGCCTGCTGCCGTCTCTGCTTTCTCCACAGGTGTTCGTGGTTGGCTGGTGGGCGGAGTGCGCGCACCTGCAGCTCGTTCAGCAGCACTGGAGCTGCACTATAAGAACTGCGCTCGAACAGCGGAAGGATGCCAGAGTGTTACCGTTGTGGTATGCCTACTAGCCACGACCTCTCGCCAGTAAACCTAGCTCCGGTGCTAATAATCACCCTAATTGTCCATGGCTTTGCAGCAATCCCTCATACTGAGCAAGCATGAAAGGCAGACCTCCTCTTCCCTACTGTCTGCTTTGAAACTGTGTTTGAGAGAGAGAGAGAGAGAGAGAGAGAGAGAGAGAGAGAGAGAGAGAGAGAGAGAGAGAGACAGACAGACAGACAGACAGACAGACAGACAGACAGACAGACAGACAGACAGACAGACAGACAGACGTGAAGAGGCAGAACTGTTTAACCTGCTTTGGGCTCCTCAGCTGATTCCCAGGCTGTATCAGCGGTGAGAGCCTCAGGTGTTTGCCGAGCTCAAGCTCCTCTTGAGTGCCCACTGGTGCCAGACCACGACTGTTTTCAATCACGGAGTTAAAATTAACATCTTCATATGAGATCTTTTGCCTCATCCATGGTGGGGAAAAAGAAAAATTATATTTTGGTTTGACCCACTCTGTTCCTAGTGGTCCTTAATGTTAATGTTATCGCTCTTCAGTTTTTCTGGACTTCCTTGGACAAAACCTCTTCATTTCTCCTTCCCCCTCAGCCAATCACTGAAAAGAGGTGTGTTCACTCAAAACTCCTTGAGTCACTTCATTTTGACCTAACCTTGCCCGTCACGGTATTTGTGTGTCCACAAACACATGACAATCCATCTTGTACTGCTCCATACGGAGGCCCTGAGGTGTAAAGCGCTACAACATTAACAAAAGCGCTACAACATTAAGGAAAGCACTCCAACATTAAGGAAAGCACTCCAACATTAACGGAAGCGCTACAACATTAAGGAAAGCACTCCAACATTAACAAAACAGAAGGAGGTACAGAGGTTGCAGCTGAGGGTAGACGCGGGATAATTTTATTTCCACAACTTTTGTTATGATGGTTGTGTTATTGTAACTGCAACCGTTTTTTTTCCCTTTTTATGCTAATGTAGTTGATAATGAAACTACAGCTTATCATTAATCTATCCATGTTGGTCTCATTTGTGAATGAGGTGGAGTTTGATCAAGCCTAAAAGGTCCAACATTTTCCCCTCAGCTGCAACCCTTAAAGCATACAGGGCTGCGTCGTTCATGCTGCGTCTTTACACATGATCCGTAGCTGCTCGATTTTACCCTGGTGCGCTGCACGCGAGGGATAAACAGTGGGGAAAATGCATAAAAAAAGACTGGAAAGGGCTCCTTTAGAGGGAAGAGAATGAATAATGAGTCTGAATTGAAGCTCCCGATGTTACAAGTTTCTTGAAATTACCCTTAAAAGTGCGCACCTAAATTATATGTAACGTAATTTTGCGCACCTGAATTCATGCCAAGGCAGCACGCCCACCGAAGCGCCACTGGTTCTGTGTCGTTAAAAAGAAAAGAGCATGAAACACAGCTACTGACTCTACTATTGATCTTAATTGGGACATTTTGGTAGGAGTGGAAAGACATTAAACGTAGTGATAAGGCTGGCAGCTGATGAAAGCCCCTGGGTCCGAGGGAAGGGAGGGGAGAGGAGCAGACCAGAGCGTTGAGGTACAGAAACACAGCGCGTTAAAAAAAAACATAATTAATAAAAACAAAACTTATAAACAGACTACGTGGCGTTTTAGACTGCATCTTACGGTTTGGATCACCGAGAACATTCATGTTTTTAAAAAACACAGTAAAGCCAGAATAACTTCCGGTTCAAAAGTAAAAACGAGCTGTAGTCCAATCAGCAATTTCTTAGGTCTCCCACTGGGACGTACCTCTTCCATTTTGTTAATGTTGGAGTGCTTTCCTTAATGTTGTAGCGCTTTCCTTAATGTTGGAGTGCTTTCCTTAATGTTGTAGCGCTTTTGTTAATGTTGTAATATTTTTGTTAATGTTGGAGTGCTTTCCTTAATGTTGTAGCGCTTTTGTTAATGTTGTAATATTTTTGTTAATGTTGGAGTGCTTTCCTTAATGTTTTAGCGCTTTTGTTAATGTTATAGCGATTTTCACCTCAGGGCCACTATAGCTCCAGCTTCAACCGTTTGTGTCCGTACAAAAAAGCATTTCAGGGCAATCAAGTTGCAGTATTGTGGTTCACAGTGGGACGTACTGGTACGACAAAAGCAAGAACTGATGAGTCCACAGCCGAACCAACATAAACATGGCAGCACAGGAGGACGCACGCTGCTCTAACATTTGTTTTGTAAGAATCCATGATATCATCTTTGACAGAAGAACAGCAAGAAGTGCCTTGACTAGCTTAGCTTGTTGTGGTTTCTCATGACGCCTGCTGTTAACGTTTTAATTTAATTCTGTCATTGGCTAATACCAACCTTTGGTAGGCGGGCACTAGGTGTCATTTAATCCAACCAGTTTGTAGAGTTGTTCTGGAGGTCCCTCCTTTCCACACTAGATGGGAGCAGTCCCAGATTGATAATCAATCTGGCTGGCCAGGTTAGCTTCAACCCTGGTCTTAAGCTGACCTGGAGGAACTCGGGCTGGCCCTGAAAAAAACTGCTCCTTTAACATTTGAAAGTGTGTGGAGCCGTGCGGAGCAGAGCCAGTAAGAGCCCGTGGAACTGGGCCTATTGCCCTTCTGAGCTCCATAGATCCTATGCAACATTTTATAAAGGACACCCCAGAGCTGTTTCCATTCTGTGAGCGAAACAACAGCCAGACTGGAATACAGTGGCTGTTGACGGTGAAAGAGGAAGGCAAAGTTTAAATAACAGATTGTGGCGGACCACTAGGGGGCTCCACTCTCACTCAGTGGAGAAGTTGTAGTGATGAGAAATATGTTTGTTCGTTGGTGTATATATATATGGTTTTCTGTACAGTTGCTCTCAGTTGGAGTCGAGTAAAGAACTGTTTAAACCTACATCCTTTGTGTCGTCATTTCACTCCTCCACATTGGTGACCCCTGTGAGCCAACATGTCCACATCTGATGGCCTGCCCAGCTCCTCACAGCCGATCGCTGTCTCTGGTGGACCTCCACCAGCTTCTTTTGCTGTGGCCGTTAAGATTCCGGATTTCTGGCTACATGATCCGCAATCATGGTTCTTCCACGTCGAAGCACAGTTTGCTCTTCGTGGGATCACAATGGACGACACAAAGTACCACTATGTGGTTTCGGCGGTGGATCCACCATCCACCAGGCGCGCAATGACCCTGCTTCGCAACCCTCCCGCGGACGGAAAGTACAGCGCGCTCAAACACTTGCTTCTCCGCCGTTACTCCCTGTCTGACGCAGAACGCGCCGAGAAGCTGCTTTCTCTCTCGGGGTTAGGAGATGGCTCAGCTTTGGAGCTCATGGAAAGCATGCTGTCCTTGCTGGGTGACGACGAAGGCGGATTTCTTTTCATCCACCTGTTCCTGCGACAACTCCTGGCTCCGGTGCGGATCGCTCTGGCTAACTCGTCCCTGCTACGGGAGAAGGATTACGGCTCGCTGGCTGAAGAAGCTGATCGCATCCTCCTGGCTTCCAGGACCTTCACCATCCAGTCGCTGGCCAAGGAAACTACAGCTTCTTCTTCTGAGCCTTTGCCGGCTTCAGCGGTCGATCAGCCATCGGTGATGGCAGCGATTGCCACCAGGAAACGGCAGAAGCCGGCTTTTTGTTTCTACCATCAGCGCTTCGGCGTCAGGGCGCAGCGCTGCCTCCCGCCCTGCAGCTTCAAGCCGCCGGGAAACGACCAAGCCGACGCCTGCTAGCAGCCGCGGCCATCGGCGATAAGAAGAGACTGCTCTTTATTGAGGATTTGCGATCAGGGAGACGTTTTCTGGTGGATTCGGGTTCACAGAAGAGCCTCGTTCCCCCGGCGGGCTCCGACAGGCTTGCTGAGGGCTGCGGTCCCCAGCTGACCGCCGCTAACGGTTCTCCCATCAGAACATTCGGAGAAAGGTTGGTGACTGTCTGTTTCAATGGACGTGACTTCCAATGGAACTTTGTAGTAGCAGCGAGTTCTGTCCCCATCATAGGGGCTGACTTCCTCTGTGCTCACGGCCTGCTTGTGGATGTTGCAAACCGGCGTTTAATTGACGCTGTGTCTTTTTCTTCACTGCCTTGTATAACGTGAGGAGCTGGGCCGTTAGTACGGACAAATTTTTTAGCCTCAGGGGACGCCTTTCAGCATTTATTGTCAGATTTTCCCTCTCTGACTCTTCCCAATTTTTCAAACACAGACACAAAGCACGGGATAGAGCATTTTATCCCCACAACTGGCGCTACAGTGTTTGCGCGCGCGCGCGCCGCCTTGACACGGCAAAGCTGGCTGTTGCGCGGGAGGAGTTTGCCAACATGGAGCGTTTAGGGATCGTGAGGCACTCCAACAGCCCCTGGGCTTCACCGTTGCACATGGTGCCCAAGTCAGACGGCCAATGGCGGCCTTGTGGGGATTTCCGTCGTCTAAATAACGTCACAGAGAATGACCGTTATCCTATCCCCCACATCCAGGATTTCTCTGCCCATCTCTCCGGGACATCCATTTTTTCTAAAGTGGATTTGGTGCGGGGTTATCACCAGGTCCCCGTGAGAGCTGAGGACATTCCTAAAACCGCGGTGATCACTCCGTTTGGCCTGTTTGAGTTTTTACGCATGCCATTCGGCCTTAAAGGTGCAGCTCAAACATTTCAGCGGTTGATGGATTCCGTTCTGCGTGGGTTGTCCTTCGTTTTTGTGTATTTGGACGACATCCTTGTGGCCAGCAGCTCGGCCGAACAGCACATGTCCCACCTACGTCAGGTTTTTTAACGTTTGGCGGCACATGGCCTGATTGTCAACCCCACAAAATGCCAATTTGAGTTGCTGGTCATTGATTTTTTGGGCCACCGCATTTCTGCCAGTGGTGCGGTCCCATTGCCACAGAAAGTTCAGGCGGTGGCCGATTTTCCCCGCCCCCAGACGGTTAAAGCCCTGCAGGAGTTCTTGGGGATGGTTAATTTTTACAACCGCTTTATCCCCAAAGCAGCACAACCTCTGCAGCCGCTTTACGGTGCGCTCAAACAAAGAAAAGCCACCGACAACATTGACTGGGTCCCTGAACGCCTCCAGGCGTTTGGTGGCGCTAAGTCTGCTTTGGCCGACGCTGCTCTTCTGGCCCACCCTTCCCAGTCAGCTCAGATCGCTCTGACAACTGATGCATCTGACGTGGCTGTGGGGGCGGTTTTGGAGCAGCGTGTCTCTGGTGTTTGGCAGCCACTTGCCTTTTTCAGCCGCACTTTGCGGGACAATGAACGGAAATACAGCGTTTTTGATAGAGAGTTGCTTGCTCTCTACCTGGCTACACGCCATTTTAGATATTTTCTAGAGGGGCGCTCATTTACTGCCTTTGTGGACCACAAGCCCCTCATCTTTGCCATGTCCAAAACATCTGACCCCTGGTCCGCACGACAGCAACGCCACCTTGCCGCCATTTCCAAATTCACGACTGACATTCAGCATGTTGCTGGCAAGTCCAACTTAGTGGCTGACTGTCTGTCCCGTGCGCTGATTTCCCCAGTTTATGTCGGTATCGATTTTTCTGCTATGGCTGCAGACCAGCGCAGTGATGCAGACATCCTTGCGCTACAGTCTGGGTCCACGGGCCTCCAGCTGGAGGAAAGACAGGTGCAGGAAGGTGGTCCTCTTCTGATCTGTGATGTTTCTACTGGCTGTCCCCACCCTCTGGTTCCTGTTTCGTGGCGCCGCCGGGTTTTTGACACGTTACACTCCCTCTCGCATCCCGGCATTAGGGCCTCCGTCAAACTGGTCAGTTCTAAATTTGTTTGGACTGGACTGCGCAAAACGGTTAGAGAATGGGCTGCAGCCTGTGTTCAGTGCCAGCGTGCTAAGGTCCAGAGGCACACTAAAGCACCTTTGGAACCGTTTCCCATCCCTGACAAGCGGTTTGATCATGTGCATGTAGACCTTGTGGGTCCCCTTCCTCCATCACAGGGTTTCACACATCTCCTGACCATGATCGATCGTACCACCCGGTGGCCGGAAGTGGTTCCCCTGTCATCCATAACGTCAGCAGCGGTGGTCCGGGCTTCTCTGTCCACCTGGGTTGCACGTTTTGGAGGCCCACAGTTCATTTCAGAGCTTTGGTCCGTCATGGCCGATGGTCTGGGGGTCAAGATCCACCGCACCACTGCGTACAATCCGCAGTTCCACAGGTCTTTGAAAGCTGCGCTCCGTGCTTCTTTGACTGACGGCAACTGGGTTGACCGCCTTCCATGGGTCATGCTTGGTTTGCGTTCAACCATTAAAGAGGACCTTGGCGCTTCCACAGCTGAACTGGTTTTCGGTCAGCCCCTGCGTCTCCCTGGGGCGTTTTTACCTGATTCCCCTGCGCCACAGTTCGGTCCACTTGGGCAACGGTTTTTTCCCTCAGGGAGACTCCTTTCAGGTTCCCACCCCTGTTCACCATTGTTTGCCCCAGTCCTTTGTTCCTGAGAACTTAGAGACCTCTAAATTTGTTTTCGTTCGACACGATGCACACAGAACACCCCTACGACCTTTGTATGATGGCCCTTTCAGAGTCCTTGAACCAGGGCCTAAACATTTTCTTTTGGATTTGGGAGGGCGTAAGGAAACTATCTGTATCGACAGGCTCAAACCTGCTCATGTCTTGGCGGACGATCAGGTGGTAACGGCCCAAGCTCCTCGCAGGGGAAGACCCCCCTCCACTGTTTTAATGGACCGCTGTTCTTCCTCCAGAGATCCTCATTTATCGGAGCTCAAACCCCCTGCAGCCCCTCCGTGTCGCCCTTGTCCTCAGGCACGAATGTCCCAGGATCATCCAACAGGGCCCAAGTTCAGCCGTTTTGGACGTTTGTTGAAACGCAAGGATCTGGATTAGTTTGTTATTTTACCCTACTGAGTGTTCGGGGGGGGGGGGGGGGGGGGGGGGGGGCATATGTGGCGGACCACTAGGGGGCTCCACTCTCACTCAGTGGAGAAGTTGTAGTGATGAGAAATATGTTTGTTCGTTGGTGTATATATATATGGTTTTCTGTACAGTTGCTCTCAGTTGGAGTCGAGTAAAGAACTGTTTAAACCTACATCCTTTGTGTCGTCATTTTCACTCCTCCACAAGATAACTGTTCCCAGTGGGCCTAACTTCTTCAATGGTTTTGTCTCCTAGTCAGTCCATTGGTCTCTCCATCTTTCTTTACACATCTCTGTTCATCTGTTAACGCTCCTGCATGGTTCAGACCAACACATAGTCTTGTTCCTGATACCTTGTGTACCTGAATCTAACCTAGCCTATGATTCTTCCTTCTAGTTCCCTGGATTCACGCCCAAGAAACTCCTTGCCAAGATCCGCAGATTCTGGACCCCAATCTGAGAAACTCCAAGCATTCAGACCGAGAACCCGAGAAGGACCTCGGACCAATCCTCCGCTTAGCCCTACTGCCTGCGCTCACCTGCCTGTCCACCCTCCAACGACCAACAAGAGAGAGAGAGTACCGGACCTGCACCTTTAACCCGGACTACTGGACACCACCCTCCCGAGACCAGACCCAAGCCACCTCCGCTGTGAGTTCATTCGCCTTGCACTATTCCCATCGGTCACCTCCGTTTATTCACCAGTTTCCTCATCTTCCCAGCAGAGCCCGGAAGACCCCGACCAGTCCACACCTTTTCCTGTTCATATCCACAACTGACAATACACGCTTTAACTGAACTGCCTGCCTCCGTAGTTGCTCTCATTCAGAGTCTTCCTTCTTTAAGTATGACAGAACGAACTAACCAAACAGACCCTGGAGGGCAACTACGGAGTGCAGTTCCCCACCAGGGCTTACTGCTCGGCCAGCATGAAGCGCTCATTCAAACCATGATCCAGCAACAAATGCAAGTCATGCAGACAATGAACTCACTGACTCATGAACTCCAGGATTTAAAGTCTCTGCTGAATGTAACCCCACCTACCTCTGATCCTTCTCCAGCAGCGAGTCCTCCCGTTGTTCCCACACCATCATCGGTGCCCAGTGTTGGGGTTTCCACTCCGGTCCCCTAACCGTTTTCAGGTGATCTGAGTAAGTCCAGGGGGTTCCTTTTACAATGTTCCCTAGTTGTTCACCACAGTCCTTCCCTGATGATGCTTTAAAGATTTCATATATAATTGGACTCCTTCGGGACTGAGCCTTAAGTTGGGCCGAATCATTTATTGATGAGACTTCTATCCATAGTTATAGCTACGCTGATTTCCTGGTCCTTATAAAATAATGTTCTCCTCCTCTCTGGGCGAGGAGGAGGCGGCAAAGAGGTTGTGGTCACTCAAACAAGGAAGTCGGTTGGTTGCTGACTTTGCGGTTCACTTCCGTACTTTAGCAGCCCAGGCTGGGTGGAACAGCCGCGCTTTTTGATGCTCTGTCTCGACTGTTTACCACCACTGAAGAGGCCGAGGAACCAGACACCATCGTTCCTGAATCCTGTGTTGTGGGAGCCATCACCTGGGATTTAGAGAAAAGGATTAAACAGGCACAAATGGGTGAACCAGATCCCGGAGGTGGTCCCCCCCAGAGACTCTACGTACCTTCTGCTACCTTCTGCTATTTGTTCCAGAGTAATCCGCTGGGAGCATTCCTCAAAGTTCTCCGGTCACCCTGGCTCTAGCCGCACCATCGCTTCTATCCGGCAATATTTCTGGTGGCCATCTCTTAATAGAGATGTTGCCAAATTTGTGTCAGCCTGCTCGGTGTGTGCCAAAAACAAGGGCTCCAGTAGACCGCCTGCTGGCCTCTTCCAGCCTTTACCCAGACCCAGCCGTCCTTGGTCCAACATTGCTCTGGATTTTGTTACTGGTCTTCCCCCGTCCAACTACAAGACAGTCATCCTCACTGTAATTGATCGGTTCTCCAAAGCATGCCACTTGGTGGCAGATTTCCATCTGCTCATCAGACTGCCAGGTAACTCTTTAACCATGTGTTCAAGCTCCATGGCCTGCCCTCGCAGATTGTCTCTGACCGCGGCCCACAGTTCGTCTCCCAGGTTTGGCGCGACTTTTTCCAGTGTTTGGGAGCTAAACTTCCCTCTCATCCAGTTTCCATCCCCAGTCCAACGGGCAGTGTGAGCGGTTAAATCAAGAACTTGAGAACACCCTTCGCTGTTTCTGCTCACACAACCCCAGCACCTGGAGTCAACATTTGGCCTGGGTAAAATATTCCCACAACACCCGTGTTTCCGCTGCCACTGGATTGTCCCCGTTCGAGGCATCCCTGGGCTATCAACCATCTCTCCTTCCCACTTCCTTTCCTCATTCCGTCCTTCCATCAGTCAGATCTCACCTTCTCCGTTGTCATAGGGCCTGGGACCAGACCCGGGCAGCCCTCAAACGTACCTCGATCTGGGACAAAAGTATTGCTGACCGCAAGCGCTTCCCACGCTCCCACTTACACCCCCAGGCAAGAGGTATGGCTTTCCTCCAAGGATTTCCCATTGAAGGCGATGTTTAAAAAGATGGCCACCAGGTTCCTCGGTCCCTTCAAGATCGACCGCATCATAAGTCCCATGGCAGTCCGTCTTAGACTCCCTCCTCATCTCCGTGTTCACCCTACGTTCCATGTCTCTCAAATCAAGCCTGTCATCTCCAGTCAGTTGGTCCCACCTGACAGACCCCCTGCACCCGCCCGGGTTGTGGACGGCCATCCGGCCTTTAATGTCCACAAGATTGTGGCTTCCAGGCGTCGTGGCCGCGGATACCAGTACCTAGTGGACTGGGAGGGTTACGGTCCCGAGGAACGTTCCTGGGTTCCTCGTTCCTTTATTTTAGATCCAGCTCTTATAACAGCCTTCGAGGCCTCCTCCACCGGACGGCCGCCAGGGGGCGTCCGTTAAGGGGGGGGGGGGGGGGGGTGATGTCATACTCCTAGGTCTGGATGCAGGTCTGGTTTTCTTTCGCTCTCTCCTCAGCAGGGCTGGACGGGCAGGTGCACCACATCTGAGCTAATTACCGGCCTTCATAGGAGCTGGAACCAGGAGGAGGGAGTTCACTTGCATAAAATACAATGTGAAAGCAAACCTGCTTTTGGTCTGGACCAAACAAGCGGACCAAAGGATATTCCTGGTGTGAATACACCCCTCAACAACTCAATTCACCAAGAGAAACACATTATATAGAATATTTCGAAACAGAGAAACATTTTCAAGCCTTTCTTTCTGTTAAGTATAGTAAATTTTTTAGTTATTTTTTTACAGCTGATAAAAATGCAAGATTAGAATATCAGACAAATTAAATATTTTAATACAGAATAGTGGGCTTAGTGAAAAGTATGTTTAATACCTGCTTAATGATTATTTTCCAAAGTTACATTCAGGCCTTATCAGAATGTATATTGTAATTTACTGAATATGGCTGCACATAGATAAACAATCTGTGATAAGACAGTAGAGGTGAAAGTTCACAGCAAGCCTCAGAAGTTCTCAGTGTGTGTGTGAAAGTGTGTGTCCTGGCAAGGTGACCGCTGTCCAGTAATAATGGAGCTTTGCAAATGTCTCTCGCCTCATTACATCTGTGGCGACAGGGATCTTCGCATTCAAACACTGACCGAGGGCAAAGTTCATCTGCCGTTTCCCAGTTAGCGTGTGTGTGGTGAGTCAGAACGAGGCTCCAAGGGTGAGACACAAGATGGCAGAGAACCTTCCCATAAACGGTGATGCTTCTGTGTTTGTGTAAGTGTGTGTGAAAGACGGGGGAGGGCAGAGGCTGTGGATCAGTGTTCACATTGTGAGTGGTGGTAGTTATAGATGAGGCACCATCTCTGCACCTTTGTTTCATTCAGTACTACAAAGGGTCAGGAGTCTAAAATTGGAAATAACAAACTGAACAGAATTTTTCTTCCTGAATTCTCGCTACAGATCTGTCTCCCAGTGTTTTTAGTATCTGTCTGCTGTTGGGTAAACATTTTAATGTCAAATGTACCTAAAATAAAATGCACAATAACTCCCTGGAACTCCAAGAAGATCACAGAAATATAATGCAAATCAAGAGACATGGCCTCTGGGATATTCTTAAAAATAATAAACAAATGGCTTTTTAGATGTTCTCGATGTTCTAAATCCCCCCCCCCAAAAAAAACAGGTGTGTGACACAAAGGGGTTTGGTCTTTACAGTGGCCCTAGTCTACACAGGCCTGTTAAAATGCCAGCTTGTTGTGATTTGCCAAATTGTAACTGGTAAATAATTTCACAACCTTTTACCAAACAATGTGATATTTGTCTGTTAGAAGGAAAAAAAAAATAATGTAATAAACTGGTGACCTTTTCAGGGTGTACCCCAACTCTATCTCAGTGAGTGCTGGAGAAAGGCACCAGCCTTCACATCCTGGGATATTTGCAACTTCTTTTGTATCCACTATCCACATACTGAACATGTGACTGGTTAACTTGCACAGCAACTCAGCTGCAGACCACCTTATAAATCAAATTCACTAACACTACTATAGAGATAAGTGTTAGGCTCTCTGATTTTGATTTGTAAAGTGAAAAGATTAAATACATGTATAATGTCTGCAGCAAATAACAATGAAGTAAAATATTACAAAATATTTTGATAAATTTCTGAGCTGTGTAAAAACGAAATTTCGTTCTGTATGCACTCTGTGCATACAAAATGACAAGAAAGTGTAAGTCTAAAAAAAATGCATTTTTATATATTTGAGATAAAGATAGTTACATTTATTTGATACAAGCATTTCAATGTTTATTAAAACCTTCAAATGTATAAATATCAATTTTGAAACTTTATTAACTTAAGTGTGAAACTTTTGGCTTTCCACATATGCTGCAGTCCAAATTGTTTGTATGATAGGTCTCTCTTTGTGTGACATGTTTAGATAGATTTCAACACTGTCAGGGTTTTGTTTACCGATGAACTCAGGATGCACACACGGGACTAAAAGTTTGAGTCTTTATTGAAGGAAGTATGCTGGGTGGTGAGTGATGAAGACCGGAGGTTCAGGACCGCAGAAGGTCAGGGATGAATGTGATGGCAGGAGCTGACGGCCCGGAGTGAGAGAGAGTCATAACTATACAGGCAGCAGGGAAAGCTCAGTACTGCTCGGCTAGCAGGCCCCGTAACCACAACAGCTTAGCAGTTCATTGGAGACACCAGGGCACAGAGCTGAGCTTCTCCAGGGCGGCATGTCAGGTTAGCAGAACTTTAGAGACACCAGGGCACAGAGCTGAGCCTTTCCAGGATGGCTAGTCAGGTTAGCAGAACTTGAGAGACACCAGGGCACAGAGCAGAGCCTTTCCAGGATGGCTAGTCCAGTTAGCAGTTCTCTGGAGACACCAGGACACAGAGCAGAACTTCTCCAGGGACAAACAGCAAAGTATGAATCTATAGAAAACTGGCAGGACTAACCTTAAACAAGAAAAACAAATCTTCCAAGGCAAAAACAGGGACTGGCATGGAGAGGTGTGGAATGATGACGGCCCAGTGCTGAACTGAAGGCAGAGGCAGGTTTAAATAGAACACTTCACAGGTGGAACCAGGGTCTGGCTAATTGACTGGTAAATGATTATCAGGTGTGACTGACTGCTGAGGAGGTGAAGTGAAAAATGACAGAAAATAACTGATGACTGAAAACTAACAATAAATAAAGTCAAACCTAACCCAAAAGAGATGAAAAAATGAAAACAGAAAAACAAAGCCAAACCAAAACTCAACCATGACAAACACAAAATGTCATGGGCTGAAACTTTCTTTCCAAACCTGTTAGTAACGTAAAACTAGAACAAGTTACACAAGAACACAGCCATTAACAATTACCAATCTCTAGACCACTACTACATGGAAAATTAGGAAGAAAATCCTTTTTAGTAACTTAAACGTTGCACCTATATTTTTCTTTTCCAAAATGCCCATTTTGAAATAAAAATTCTTATACAATATATATGCCATAGTTTGATATTTGGATGGCAGTACTGCTCAGGGACACAGTCTTTCAGATTTGAACTGGGAAACTCGCAGCCTTCCCAGGTCGGAAACACCCTGTCTACTCTAACCCTACATAACCCCCCATATATTACATAGTGGGAAAAAAACATTAAAACTAATTTGAATATTTGGAGAACTAAAAACAACAAAAACTATGTAGTCATTGCTTTCTCTGAAAATCCAGGCTCTCAAACCCTGACAGTACATAGCATGGAACTTGTTGCCGGTTTGTTGCCATCTAACCCTCATCTAGTCAGGAGATAAAGGATCATAACAGAAAAAAAGAGATATTGAATGCAAGAGGCCACATCCCACTTGCAACATATCCCGTGGAAGATCCAGAACTCACTGGATAGACAACGTCTACCAGAGGGATGTCTCCATGAACCAATCTCAGACAGATGGAAGACAATAGATGAATAGAACCTGGTTGTATAAGTGTGCACACTCTTAAATCATTTCCATGTTTCAACCTTTTTGAATTCACACCTTTATACTTCATCAGAGTTAATCTGAAGAAATATAAAAGTTAACTTGTCATGAACGAGGAGGAACCAAAATGCAAACAGGAACTCGAGAGCAGCATGATGAGTGCAAAATATTTAATGAATATAAATAAAAATTTACAAAAGCAGGATACAGGCAAGGCACAAATAAAGGAGAAACCTTGGAGGCTTGCAGTGCCAGAGGCACTGGCCAGAATGTACCTGAATCTACCAGGTTATGAAGAGAAAACCTGGGACTGGACTCAGAGGGATGGAAACCAGACCTTGAAACTGCAGACTAAACCAGGACCTTGACTCTGGAGACTAGACTGCTGGAGCTCACAGCAACTCTGGAGGATGGCGGCTGGCCTGCTGGAACCCATGGTGGTGCTCTGTAGAGTTGCATAGGTACCTGTAGATGTCTTGAAGGAGTACTGGAGAGTCCACCTGGAGCTCCTCATTGGAGAATTCAGGAACTTGGATGTGAGGTGAGTCTATCTAGACCCCCTAATAACTAGACTCAGGAACATGGAGAGGTACTTAAAAGTGCGCACCGACATTACCGTGTGATTAAATTATGTGCACCTGAATTCAAGAGCAAGTTACCAAAACAGCCCCTGCTGGAGATAAGCAGCTCCAGTTCCAGATTTCGGTGGACTTTGTAGTGATTTTGTTTTAGTTAATAGGTGTAGTCACTGTGTCAGAATCATCAGTTATTATTTCATTGCTTTAAATGCCAACTGTTGATTCCTCAATGGGAGTGTCTCTCTGATTCTCTGTAGACAGTGAAAGAGTGGGAAGTTCTCCCACCCCTGCAAATGCTGTGTGGGAAGTTCATTTCCACAGTGGAAAAAAAAAAAACACTCACAGAAAACGATAGGAGTATGCAAACATTCTGGGGGGAAGAAAATCCATGAAAAATGTTCTCATAGCAGAAATTTACCTTTACGCTCACATCACAAGTAAAGCCTGTATGAAAGACTCACTTTCATATTGATTTACGTGGATCTTCAGTTGATCTCGAATCTGTGTTCATGCATTCTTCCATTGAATTGCATGGTTTATTGGAGAGATTTGTGCTCTCTGTTTCAAACTCCATTTGAGCACGGTGGATATAAAACCAATGCTAATAAAAAGCCAAATTTCTGGGTACAAAACAAAGTGAGTGGATATAGGAGCGTCACAAACCTCACGGAAATGTCTTATGTGACAATGTAGCAACAAAAAAAAACACACCATGAACTGGACAACTAAACACTTTATATGAACATCAGTCTTCCAAGACATCATCATTCACTTCAGCATAATTCATTGTTGCCACATAATTCAACAGTATCAACAATATTTGGATAATGAGTTAATCTGCTCTTAAATTTGTATTTTGTACTCTCTCTCTCTCTCTCTCTCTCTCTCTCTCACACACACACACACACACACACACACACACACACACACGGAGCATCCTGAAAAACCAAATAATATAAATAACTCAAACTTAAAAAAATCAATAAATTATTCACTTTACATCTGTTACATGTATAAACAAACACAGATGCACACACAACCTAATTTTCTGTGTGTGAGTAAATGCATAATTTGCTATTTGAGTTTTTAAAAAGAAGCTCACATTAACTGAATGATAGATAGATCCAGAGATCTTAACAGGATTAGTTATAACTGAGACCTAGTCTGAAATGTTGCCTTCACATGGTTACTACATTTATGAATCTGTGGATCAGTGAAATATTGAATCAGTGGATTGTAAATGACTTCATCGTTCCAGATGAACAATGTCTGTTACTCTTCAGAATGAAATTCAGGAAAATATCTACCAAATGAAAATAAACATTATGATCTTGATGGGTGTTTCTAAAAGCTTGTCCTATTCAGATTTGGTACAGGAGTTTTGGACCTTTCAGTAGGTTGGCCCAACACATTGTTACTTCCTGTACTGACCAGTCTCAGATCACAACTACAATCATTCCTTTTCAAAAAATGTAGAAAAGTTTGTCTCAAAAGACCCACTGACAAATAGTTTCTCTCCAATCCTGTAAAGTGTCCAGTAACTAGTTTGGAGTGTGTGCATAACCCAGCAGAATTCCACTGACAAGTACAACAGAGACAGGACATGGTTTCCTGTTTCCTGGCAGGGAGTTCCCTGCATGCTTTTTACAGACAGTGTAATGCTGTGCTTTCAGCTGACAGTCATGACCATGCGACTGGTAAATGGATGTAAACTCTGAGCTGTTTGAATGTTGAATGTGATCCTCTGCATAGGTTCTGTGGTGTATTAGAACCAATCTCTATCAGTCAAAATGTTCTTTAGGGCGTTTTTCACTGGGCCAATGTGTGCATGTGAATGCATGCATGTTTCACTTATATTATCTGGCTATTGCACATACAGATCACATGTTTATGTGTTTTCTAGGTGGACATGCCATTGACAAGACTTCTCAGCTGTTTGACCACAGTCTCTATCAACTTCTGCTTGTCTCTGTCGTTCTTCCTGAACTGAGAGAAGATGTTGTTCTTCTTGTTGGTGTCTTTCATTCTGAAAACAGAAAGAGAGTTTGTAAATGTCCTGGTCCATTTGGGTCAGACTGGACTGCATCATTTAATGACCATGTGCCCCTTTAAGTATGTAAAAATGCAATCATTCCCACACTGGTCTTGGCATTCAGGTTCCAGATGCATCCATTTATGTGATAAAAATTAAAGTGACAATAATAGTTATCATCAGTTTCATTTTTCTGTGCCTTTCCCAGCACATCTGTCACTCCAAACAGTCCGACCCACACTAAAACAAATACTGCTTAAAACATAAAACTTAGCCATAATGACTTCAGCACATCAGTTACAAGTAGTGCAATTCTACTGGCAACAGGAACCAATAAGTGCCTTCCATCATTCTTTCAAATATACTGAAATCTGGAGAAGCTTCTGACTGAAGACACTCTGATGTACAACAGTCTGATGAAGAGGGTGCTTAGGGGTTGTCCATAATGTTCTTCATTATATGAAGAAACCTTCCTTGCATAATTATGTTTATAGGTTCCAGAAGAGTCCCCAGAACAGAGATGGCCTTCTTTATAAGCTTGTTGAGCTTCTTGAAGTTAATTGCTCAGATGATGGCAGAGGAGGTCATACTCTCCACAACAGACAACAGCCAACAGAAGATCTGCAACATCTTGCTCCAAACCCTGAATGACCTAAACTTCCCCAGGAAGTACAGTCTGCTCTGTCTCTTCTTGTAGACAGCTTTACAATTGCATCTGCAGTCCAGTTTGTTGTCCAGGTGAACAACGAGGTATTTATACTCTTCCACCACCTCCACTACTTCTCCCAGGATGGTAACAGGGTTGGTACTATTGCTGTTTCTCCTGAACTACAATCACCTCCATTGTTTATCCACATTGAGAATGAGATGATTGTTTCCACACCATGCCAAAAAGCGGCCCACCAGCTCCCTGGTCTCGGCTTTAAATGTCACATTATGGTGAGTGAGACAAAATTACTGCAAATATTCTAGGTCTAAACTATAACCAAACACAGTTGCAAAAAAAAGTATATTTAAGATGTGTTGATGACCGTAGTTTACCAACCCTCCCAAATCTGACTAAACCTACAAATTCACTTGGTGTTCGTTCTCAATTTAATCATTTGTTTAAGAGCGAACACAGACTAGTTTATAGTTAAGCACTAAATCACTTATACCCCTGGCAGATTTAGATTTAAAACTCTTTTCATTCAACCAAAACATATTTTTCCATCAGGAAATCCATCAAATGATAAATGTAAAATAAATATCACTTTTTAAATTATGAATCTTTTGTTTCTGTCAACCTGTTTGCATGTTTCCACTGATATTTGTGATTTATTTTTAGGGATGAGGTCCAAGTTTTTGATGTTAGAAAGCCTCCTTGCCATCCTCCTAATCCTATTCTCTATTAGATTCCAGTCAGAGTTCTGGCTAGGCCACTCAAACACCTAAAATTTTTTATATTGCTTCCAGTCAGAACAACTTGCTTTGCTGTAAATGTACCATATGGTGGAATTAGTAAAGTATTTTAGACAAATGAAACAAACTGTGTGTTAAAAAGTAAGATTCTGCACCCAGTGTATGCATGTAAAAAAGGGAAAAGTGACAATACTGGACCTACCCCCTGTAGACTCTGATCAACAGCAGATAGCAGCAGCAGAAAAACAGCAGAAAAAGAAAAGCTTTAGAGGAAAAGAAGTGCAGTTATGGAACAAAGTCACACAGAGAAAGCCAAGTCGCCAACTTGGTTTGGTTCCAATTTAATCAGTTATTTTTTAAATATACTAATGTGGTTTACGTGGTCTGTACAGTAATATTTTACCCCACATTCATACACGCCTGTTCTGTAGATAATTTAGCTACATCCAGAGAAAATGTTTGGATGTCAACAGAATTGATGTTAAATGGCAGGAACTGTAACGTTCCTGGCACTGGGGCTGCTAATTGCAATCAGCGCACCTGTTCTGTCTCCGCCTACCTGCTTAAAAGCTCTGTTCCTCGCAGCCTCCAGTGCCAGAACGTCTCGAGCCAAACGGTGAGAACTTCCAGCCTTTTTTCTGAACACCTGTCTGCATCTCGATCTGTTTTTGCCCCTGTTTTTTGAGCCAGTCTGACCCCTCTCTGGATTTTTGTCTGCCCGCCTGAGTCCTGCTAGTCAGCCTCAGTGATCTGGACTGCCTTCCCGTGTTTCTGACCCCAGCCTGCCTGTAAGTAACGGAGATTGCCTGCCCCATTAACTGTCTGTGCTTTTTGGATTTTGGACCTGGATCTGGACCTGGAACCTCCCTTGGATTCTCCCTTGGATACCTCTGCTGGATTAAACGGATCTCCCCCTCGTCAAGACTAAGACTGTACCTGGACAAAGAACCTTGGATTATCCCATCACGGACTCCGTCGTTTCCTGAAACCAAGATTGTGTCCAATCGAGCCATCCCGCGGCCAGGTTAGTGACCAAGCTTCCAACTCACATTCCTGCCTGCCTCCGCTGGTCACAAACCCACCACTCTGTCTTCAGGAGCTGCCGGTAGCTGAGTGCGAGCCGCACTAACCGGGAGTCCGTGTCGCCCTCCTCTTTAATAAAAACTGTTAAAGCTTTACTGTCCTGCTTTCGGGTTTTCCTTGGGTCCATCCAAATTCATTACAGGAACGGGCTTTTTGGTAGAGTGAGCAATCTCCTTGATGTATGTTTTACCCATATTCTACTTTTAGCATATGTATTAGTTTCACAGCAGCTATAGGTAAAAGAACTGGTGAATTGTTTCAACCACCGCAGCATACTGACCCGATTCACTTACTTTTCAAGCAGAGCCAGTGCAGTGGCTGGGTTCACTCTCAAGTACTTAGAGTTTGGCTGACCATAGTCAGCCAGGTAAGTCGACCAATCCCACACCATGAAAAGATCCAGGAGCTGCAAAACACAAGAAATTATAAATATTTAGAGGAAACAGGGCTTTAGGTTCACAATATCTAAAAACGATAGTTAGAGATGGGACAAAGACTTTGCAAAACTAAATCTGTGCTTAAAATAATTTCAATATCTAATATTCGGTGCCTATAAACTGCATGTTGTAATCCTTATATATTAGCTAAAAGCCAACAATCGCATGTTGTACACATGAAGTTTACATTATATGCCCAAATATAAAAGTTTAAAGTAGGACTCGGACTGTACCTGGATAAAGAACCTTGGATTATCCCATCACGGACTCCGTCATTTCCTGAAACCAAGATTGTGTCCAATTGAGCCATCCCGCGGCCAGGTTAGTGACCCAGCTTCTAATTCACATTCCTGCCTGCCTCCGCTGGTCACTAACCCACCACTCTGTCTTCAAGAGCTGTCAGTAGCTGAGTGCAAGCCGCACTAACCGGGAGTCCGTGCCGCCCTCCTCTTTAATAAAAACTGTTAAAGTTTTACTGACCTGTTTTCGGGTTGTCCTTGGGTCCATCCAAATTCATTACAGCACGCCAAAAACATGGACCCTGCACCCGAGGTCCAGTGGTGCACGGGAGTAGAAAGATCCATTTCGGACTTAGAAGTGGGCGTTTCGGAGATCCTTAATCATCTCCGAAACCAGGCTAGCCCACAGCCTCCACTTCCGCAAGCAGCTCCTCCGAGCCCTCCGTCACTTCCGGTGACGCCGTCTCCGCCTGGGTTTTTTAGTGGCGATCCGGAGCATTGTCGGGCTTTTCTCACGCAGTGTGAGATACATTTCGAGCTGCCGCCATCCTTATTCCCTACCGACCGGTCCAAGGTCGCCTACGTGATTTCCCTGTTGGCCAGTAAAGCCAGGCTATGGGGGACATCCGAGTGGCAGAATGATTCACGCTTCTGCCACTCGTATCATGACTTCTCCAAGCAGCTTGTGAGAGTGTTCAGTCCCGTGCTGCCCTGCCAGGAGTCCTCTAGGGGGCTTTTATCCCTGAGACAGGGGGATAGGTCTGTGGCCGAATTCATTATTGATTTCCATTTACTGTCAGCAGAGAGTTTATGGAATGAGTTTGCCCTTATGGATGTTTTTATTCATGGGCTCAATGACAAAATAAAAGATGAGCTTGCCACCCGGGATTATCCGAAGTCCCTGAAACAGCTCGAGGAGCTTGCTACTAGGGTGGATCTCCGTCTCATGGAGCACCGAAGGGAACGTCGCTCAAACCCCACAACCCATCCTCGGTTTTCGGCTCCTCCTCCTGTCACATCACCGGTCTCTCAGAAGCCATCTGAACCTGAATCAATGCAGTTGGGCAAGCTGGGTCTGTCTAAGGATGAGTACCAGCGCAGACAGCAACAGGGACTCTGCCTCTATTGCGGGGGGGCCGGTCATCAGGTCCGGGCTTGTCCAGTAAAAGGCCAAGCTTAGTAGGGGGTGGGGGATCCCTACTGAGCAAAACCAAACCTGCTGTCTCTATTCTTTATCCCCTCTTGAGTCCCAAGCCATGCAGGACTACATAAATGAGTCCCTAGGAGCAGGCATTATTCGCCCCTCTTCCTCACCAGCAGGGGCCAGGTTTTTCTTTGTTGGGAAGAAAGACAGCTCCCTCCGCCCATGCATTGATTATAGGGGGCTTAATAACATTTCGGTGAAGAACCGATATCCTATCCCCCTAATGAACACCGCGTTTGACCAGGTCCAAGGGGCTCAGGTTTTCACTAAGTTGGATCTTCGCAACGCCTATCATTTGGTCCGTATAAAGGAGGGTGATGAATGGAAGACCGCGTTCAACACCCCTACCGGCCATTATGAATACTTGGTCATGCCCTTTAGTCTTACCAACGCCCCAGCCATTTTCCAAAATCTGGTCAATGAGGTTCTCAGGGACATGATTGGCCACTTCATGTTTGTTTATCTGGACGATATCCTCATCTATTCCAAGAACCTCACCCTTCACAAACAACACGTTCGCTCCGTCCTTCTCCGCCTCATACAGAACCAGATGTACGTCAAGGCTGAGAAATGCGAATTCCACACAACATCAACCTCCTTCCTCTGTTTTTTTTGTCCTCTGGTCAGATTGCCATGGATCCAGCCAAGGTTTGAGTGGTAACCGAGTGGCCCACCCCGGTGGACCGTAAGCAACTCCAGAGGTTTCTGGGGTTCGCTAATTTTTACAGGAGGTTTATTAACAACTACAGTTAGGTCGCCTCCCCACTCCACGTTCTCACGTCTTGCAAGGCCAGGTTTGTTTGGAATGAACAGGCAGACAAGGCCTTCACGCACCTGAAGGAACTGTTCACTTCAGCACCGGTCCTCGATTCCCCCGACCCAGAGAGGCAATTCATAGTGGAGGTGGATGCCTCTAGTTCTGGGGTTGGGGCTGTCCTACGCCAGGAGTCTAGTGATGGCTGCATTCATCCCTGTGCTTTTTTTTCCAGGAAGTTGTCTAAGTCCGAGCAGAATTATGATGTAGGCAACCGGGAACTCCAGGCTGTTAAACTGGCCCTTGAAGAATGGAGGCATTGGCTCGAGGGTTCCAAGACACCTTTCTTGGTCTGGACTGACCACCGCAACCTGGATTATCTAAAGACTGCCAAGAGACTCAACCACAGACAGGCCAGGTGGGCTTTGTTTTTCAGCCATTCCAACTTTACCCTTTCCTACAGGCCTGGGTCTAAGAACGGCAAGCCCGACGCCTTATCCAGGATTTTCGAGGCTAAGGAGGAGGACCCAGATCAAGAACGGGGGTTAATTCTGCCGAACACAGTTAGATGTGCTGTCTCCCGCCTTGGGCTCGAAAGGGAGGTAAGGGAGTCTCTTGGGTCCGTCCAGATACCCGAGGCCTGTCCTAAAGACAGGCTCTTTGTCCCTCTCCACCTCAGACCTAGAGTCATTGAGTTTTGTCACAGCTCCTGCCTATACGATCATCCTGGCATCAATAGAACCCTTCGGCTAATCCGATCTCAGTTTTGGTGGCCTTCCCTGGCCAAGGACGTCGGGGAGTTCATCGCAGCCTGTTCCCCCTGCAATCAGGCTAAGGCTTCCCGTCGCCCCCCTTCAGGTCTGCTTTGTCCTCTGCCCGTTCCTCCTCGGCCTTGGTCCAGTCTTTCAATGGACTTTATTACTGGTCTCCCCTCCTCCGATGGCTACTCGGTTATCCTCACTATTGTGGACCGCTTCTCCAAAATGGTCCATTTGGTCCCCTTACTTAAGCTCCCCTTATCCAAGGAGATGTTCAGGTTGCGTGGTCTGCCCTCTGACATAGTGTCAGATCGGGGTCCCCAGTT
Source organism: Fundulus heteroclitus (assembly GCF_011125445.2). Taxonomy (NCBI): domain Eukaryota; kingdom Metazoa; phylum Chordata; class Actinopteri; order Cyprinodontiformes; family Fundulidae; genus Fundulus; species Fundulus heteroclitus. The sequence goes on from NC_046370.1 coordinate 25,767,077, forward strand.
TGTGGCCCGTTATTGGCAGGAGTTTTGTGCCATGCTCGGCATCTCCGTTAACCTCTCCTCCGGCTTCCACCCCCAAACAGACGGCCAGTCTGAGAGGATGAATCAGGAGGTCGAGACCAAGATCCGCCTCTTTTGCCAGTCTGATCCCTCCAAATGGGCCCAGAATTTACCCTGGGTAGAGCACGCTATCAATGCCACACCCTCCGGCTCTACTGGTCTCTCCCCCTTCTACGTGGTTTACGGGTTCCAACCGCCAGTGTTCACCACTGAGGAGGTGGAATCCAGAGTCCCGTCTGCCCATCTCTCAGCCTTAAGGTGTCAGCATGCCTGGAGGAGGGCCAAGAGGGCCAAACTCGCTGCCTCTCAAAATCAGGCCCGCGCGGCTAATAGCCGGCGAGTTCCAGCTCTGCCGTACCAGGTGGGAGACAGGGTCTGGCTATCCACCAGGGTCCTTTCTTTGAAGGTCGACAGCACAAAGTTGGCACCACGGTTTATCTGGCCATTTACTATGTCCAAGGTGGTGAACCCGGTGGTGGTTTATCTCCGTCTGCCTTCTGCCATGAAGGTCCACCCCACTTTTCATGTTTCCCGGGTCAAGTCTGTCAAAACCTCCAGTTTGGTTCCCGCCTCCACACCCCCACCTCCCACCCCTCTGGTTGATGGCTCCACTGCATACACTGTCAAGAGGATCCTGAAGTCCCGAAAGTGGGTTCGGGGTACCCAGTACCTCATCGACTGGGAGGGCTATGGGCCCTAAAGAAGTCAGTGGGGTTACCATCCCGCCACATCTGGACAAATCCCCTATTAGGGATTTCCACAGAGCCACCCGGACCCCTTTGGATACCTCTGCTGGATTAAACGGATCTCCCCCTCGTCAAGACTCGGATTGTACCTGGATAAAGAACCTTGGATTATCCCATCACGGACTCCGTCGTTTCCTGAAACCAAGATTGTGTCCAATCGAGCCATCCCGCGGCCAGGTTAGTGACCAAGCTTCCAACTCACATTCCTGCCTGCCTCCGCTGGTCACAAACCCACCACTCTGTCTTCAGGAGCTGCCGGTAGCTGAGTGCGAGCCGCACTAACCGGGAGTCCGTGTCGCCCTCCTCTTTAATAAAAACTGTTAAAGCTTTACTGTCCTGCTTTCGGGTTGTCCTTGGGTCCATCCAAATTCATTACAGGAACGGGCTTTTTGGTAGAGTGAGCAATCTCCTTGATGTATGTTTTACCCATATTCTACTTTTAGCATATGTATTAGTTTCACAGAAGCTATAGGTAAAAGAACTGGTGAATTGTTTCAACCCCCGCAGCATACTGACCCGATTCACTTACTGGACAGGCTGGTCCGGGTGGGTATTACAATATGTATTTGGCTGTGTTGATTTTTTGATAACCTTGATTTCATGGACAGCTGGGACATCGAATTTTATACTGCAGGTTTTTAAGGTTTTACAACTGTTTTGCACATTAGGTCTAATCCATACAAAATTGACAACCAGGTGATAACTGTTGCCAGGTGATAACCCAGGTGTGTGGGTGATTAAATCCAAGATGCAAAACTAATACAGATATTCTCTTCCAGGTCACCTCTGAAAGTTGTCAGAGTGGAGCCATGATCAGTCCAGCCTGAGGGTCATGATCTTGGCACTAGTGTTGGTCTGATCCTTCACCTGACACGCCTGTGCAATGCCCACAGTGCAATCAGGCCAAGGTCTCTTGACGACCTCCTTCCGGACTACTTCCCCCTCTGCCTGTGCCCTCTCGGCCCTGGTCCAATATTGCTATGGACTTCATCACGGGTCTACCCATCTCGGAGGGCAACTTTGTCATCCTCACTATCATCGATCGGTTCTCCAAGATGGTCCACCTGGTCCTGTTACCCAAGCTTCCCTCACCCAAGGAGATGGGAAACATCTTGACTAAGGAGGTGTTTAGGCTCCATGGCATCCCGACAGACAGTTTCAGACAGAGGTCCCCAGTTCGTGGTCCAATACTGGAAGGAATTCTGTGCTATGCTGGGGATCTCTGTCAGCCTGTCATCCAGCTTTCACCCACAGACTGATGGCCAGACCGAGAGGGCCAACCAGGAGATTGAGACCAAACTTCGCATCATGTGGGAGACTGATCCCACTAGGTGGGCACAAAATTTACCCTGGGTCGAGCAAGCTATAAACTCCACGCCTTCTAGTACCACTGGTCTCTCTCCATTCTATGTTGTTAATGGTTTTTAGCCACCGGTGTTCACCATTCAGGAGAGGGAGTCCAAGGTGCCTTCTGCCTGTTTGTGAGCTCTGAGGTGCCAGCGAGGCTGTTTACGGAATTAATGGTGAATGTAATGGTTTCTAGAAGTGTTCAATAAAGTTTTGTTAAAAAATTCTCAAAAAAAAAAAAAAAATGTGCATACATACAAAATGTACATAGATGTGCCGGCATCTGTCCTTGTTAAAAAGCTGTTGAGCAATAGGGGCCGACAATATTAAGACCACATCATAGCAACAAATATAAGGTAAGAAAAAAGCAGCACAGCTATTAACAACGGCCTTTTATGGAGAGCTAACTGCTACTGCTGTGTGTGGATTTGTAGTTGGAAACCGGAGAGTGACATGAAAGACGGATCATTTTTTTTTGGGGGGGGGGGGGGGGGGTGAAATGATTGGAACTGGGCCGTTCAGACTGCCATGAAAAAACGTATAGGAGTCAAATATGGGCCAAAACATCAGATATGGGTTGCATTTCCCTGCAGTGTGAGCGTAGCCTTGGTCATTGGTACTAGTCTTTACTCATTTACACAGAGTTCTGTACCAACCTTAACTTGTAAAGGAGGCTGCATACCAGAACTGGAGACATAAAAATTATTATTTTGGCTACAATCTCCACTCCCATGACAGAGACAAAACAATGTTAATCCTTCATGCAGCCTCTGCACTTGATAAAAAGAATGGCCAGACCAAGAGCACTACGCAACTGTCTAGAATTTGTCAAATTTCTTCTGTTTACATTTCAAACCTTTCACAGAGAATTCTGGTATTATTTGTGATATTTCTAAATACTATCTACCACTAACTGAAAAAAATCTAAAAAAAATCTGAGTACATGGATATGAACCTTGATAATTTCCACCCTAGGTGGGACATAATTATGGTGAACTACTGTGATTGAGTACAAGGAAAAAGGGAGGATCAAGAGATCAGATTGTGTGATGTTAGTATAGAAATGCATCTCCTAGGTAGGGTTTCTTTAAATACATGATGTGTTTGAGGTGAAATGCCCATTGACCTGAGGTTAACCTTATGGAGAAGATCCCCCTCTGACTCTCGCCCACATACAGCATTGTATGTTAACAACATAGGGCGAAACAGCTGGATGTTTGGGCCATGTTGAAAGAGCACTGATGGAGCAGCTTAGTGGTAATAGCATTATTCATTTGAGAAACTGACACACAGAAAGGCTCAACAAAAAGAGCAAGTATTTGGAGTAACACTTCCAAAAACTGAAGGAATTTTTTAACACAAATAATTAGATAAGACAGATTTTTTTAACTCTTTAAAGATCATTCTAGTTCATATTGAGGAGATATATAGCATTTAATAGGAGAGGACTCATCCTATCATTTATGACAATTTAGCATTTCGCTGGTATTAATGACGTTCTAGGCACACCAATGGAAACCTAGAGGTATAGAAACTGTCTCCACTCATAATAAAAAAATATTATGTGCTATTGTTACTTATATATCATCCAGAGAAGACGGCTCACCCGCTACTACCATCTAATGTAGAACAGATTACTAGATCAATGTGTGCTTCTGTGCTTGTTTGTCTGTCTTGTTGTGTCTCTGTTCTGTCTTCTGTAACCCCAGTCGGTCGAGGCAGATGACCGTTCATACTGAGCCCGGTTCTGCCGGAGGTTTTTCCTTCCCGTTAATGGGTGGTTTTTCTTCCCACTGTCGCTTCATGCTTGCTCAGTATGAGGGATTGCAGCAAAGCCATGTACAATGCAGACGACTCTCCCTGTGGCTCTACGGTTCCCCAGGAGTGACTGCTGCTTGTCGGGACTTTGATGCAATCAACTGGTTTCCTTATATAGGACATTTTTGACCAATCTGTATAATCTGACCCAATCTGTATAATATGATTGAACTTGACTTTGTAAAGTGCCTTGAGATGACATGTTTCATGATTTGGCGCTATATAAATAAAATTGAATTGAATAAATTGAATTGAATATTTCAAGCATATATTTTTAAATTTTTGTTAAAGACAAGCAAAGTCATGAATATGGTGACAGACAGTGAACAGAAGAGTCTAGCAGTAAACAAAGAGAACCAGTGAGCTTATAAACTGAGACAGGGATGGAGAATGAAAATAAACCTAATCAGAGGAAATGTTAGCAGCTGAGGCAGAATGAAAGCAGGGCCGCTGAGGGAGGGAGACTAATTAATGCAGGAGGTTTTACTAAGCACAGACTTTTCACCAAAGGAAATAGGTTAACACTGAACTGAGAGAACTGGACTGGACAGCAGAGGAAAATCAACCTATATCTTAGGACATGGTCCAAAAGGATGTTTTTTTGTGGATTATTTTAAGTAATGTTTCTTTTATAGAGGTTGATTGGGAAGAGATCAGAAAATCACAAAACATCCTTTAGCTTCTGAAATAGATGTTCTTAGAAAAGTAGAATTGAGCAGAAAATTTCTCAGAAGAGTGGCTTTTGTAGATTGCGTTTGTAAATAATTACTGAACCAGAATATTTACCATCCTTAACACAAGATCATGACCAACTTGTAAAGAGATAATAAACAGTCTGCCCTGCACATTGCTGATGATTCACTGTGCACAGAAGGTAAGGTTTTCCTTGTAAAGTAAAGCCAAAGAATAATTTCTAGATCTGAAGGCTCCCAGAGATGAGATCAGTATGTCTAAAATGTAACTGTTTAACACATATTTTTTTGCAAGTATGCTATGAAAGAAACATATTACTCAACATCTGCAGAGACTCCGTCTGTGTGAGGAACTAAGTTTCAGGTATTGTGTCTGTTAACATACCAACAATACTCTGTTTTGATGTTGTAACTTTAAAATTTAAAATAAATCTTTGGTTTTTCCCATCTTTCATTCATTCATATCAGACATTCTGTGGGCAACCAATATTTTTCTGGTTACTATTTTTCAACATTATTGTAATCTGTTAAAAGATAAATGGTGTTCATCTTGATGATATGTGGAAACGTTTACATGCTGTTAGGCGTTTTCTTTTTCTCCAAGCTACTCCTCACAGAACATATTTCTCCTCACGTCCTATTCCTTACTGGATAAACCATTAATATTCCCTATCTGAACCCAAATTTGTGCATGAGACTTTCATCTAACATTTTTTTTCATATGCAGCGACTCTGTTATGCGTTGATGGGTTGAAATTTGTGTTTCAAACCCAATGTCATCTTTGGCTGCGTTCTTATTAGATAAGAAGATAAGAATTCCTTTATTGTCCCGCAATGCAGAAATTAGGGTATGACAGTAGCAAAAGCACAGACAGTTACACACAATTATTAGCTATGAAAAAAGAAGAAAAAAGAACAAACGTGTCTAATGTAAAAAAAATTTACTCTAAAGAAACGCCAACCATAGAAGATAACAAGTGTAGATATTGCACAAAGTAGAATTTTTTCCCCCCAAATATTTAAGGATTAATAAATGACAGCCATCTTTCAGTATATTAAACAGATTAACAGGTAGAAGCATCAATCACTATTACAATGTTGCTAACTAGATACTAAACCCTGACGTTAATCAAATGGGCATTTCTACTGCTGTCTTCTGTCCCTCCTAAATGTCTCCAACAATATTAAGTTTACCTTTGAAAGAACAATGTAATTTAAACAAAAGAGAATGTTAAGGGTTAATCTCTCATAACAGTAACAGGAAATAATTACATTCCTGAATATTAAACTTTTTTTTGTGGGCCAAAAAAAACAACAACCAAGAAATGTGTCTGTGAACTTATGTGACTGCGATATGATCCCAGCCTCTACCTTAAGCTTATGCTGGGGTCACATTGAATGTGGTGCGGGTTACGGTCCTGATCCAGTTCCGGTTGACCACAAACCCCGACTCACATTGCTCCTAGGCAGCCATGCTTTTCGTTTTTTCAGGGCAAAACCTGTTATCCGTGCTCTTAAATATCATATTTCATCCTCCAAAAGCCCCTCTATTTCCTTGTGTCTCTGTGTCGCCGTTTTGTTTACTATAGTCAAACTAGCTAAGTTGGTGAAATTCACTGGAACATTATCCTGTCTAGTGCCCGATGTTTTCTGTTTGGCACGTAAAATTCAGCAGCTTAATCCGGGAATTGCTGCAGCGTGGGGTTCAAACTTCCTTCTTGCAGACTTTTTTTGCAGCACTACACGACCTCGATAACTGGACCCGCAACCTCATGCAACTGATGTGAATTGACACATTGATTTCTAATTATTTGGGTTCCTTGCGGCGCTGCAACTGTGTCTGCACCGCAACCGTATCTACACCGCATTCATTGTGAGCCAGGGGTAAGATTAACAGGTCAGCGCGGACAGAAAGCAATGAGACTCTGCTGCTATTTACATACAACTAGTGGTCATAGAGCTAACAGAGGTTATGCTATGGTTATGGCTGGAAGACCAGGCAGATTCAGAAAGTTTACCTGTCGTAAGTCGATGAAGGCCAGTTGGAGCGTGTCACCTTGAAAGCCAGGTACTGGCTCTGAACTGGCAAACACTGAGAGGACACAGAAACACAGTTGGATATTATTCATTTTATACGTCAAATGCAAATTTTAGCTAGCTGGTAAAGGTCCTAAAACTAGTAACTTAGGCCTAATGAACATATAACGGACTATAACCAACTTAATGAATATCTGCCCAAGAACTCTGGGGGTCTTTTATGCATGTTGTATGGCTATTTATTGAAGACCTATGAAGTCTATACTTTTCAATACTTCATTTGATTTACAATGTATGTTAAAACTAAAAATATTTTTAAACCTTGCAATGTTTTAGATAGAACAGGATAAAAAAAAATTTAATTTTATTTTAACCTTTCTTTATACTCACATTCACACTGTATGACATCCAAGTTGAATTGCTGTATGGCTCCCATACTGATTTGCTTGAGTTCTGTGTCGAGGAGCATCTGCATAAGTGACGTGGACAGATGCTTACACGCAGACATACATGCTGTCTGGGCCACTTTTCCCTACAGAGAGAGAAATTGGGGATGGGTGGTGGTAATAACGTAAAGCATGAAGCAAGTCAAAAGAAAAGAGTAAGAGATCAAATTGGGACAAGGATGAAAGAAGAGGAGAAGGAATGAGAGTTCAAAAAGAGGTCAGTTTTGAGGATTGAACATTAATAGAAAGAATGAATTGGAGAAAAGAATAGGGTATGAGAAGGTGTGGATAAAACACAAATGAGCAAAATGATCAATGAACAGACAGAGGGTTGGCTTTTTCCAAAACAATTTCTGGCTCAATAGTAAATATAAACATAGTGCAGAAATGCAGACCTAAACAGTTAAAGTCAGAGAAGATCCCATTATTTACTTGCCCATGTACCCGAGAAGGCAGGAACTTATGGGTTGTGAAATTTAAGCTTTCTTAAGAACTTGACATTTAGTGCATGAGTGTGTTCAAATTAAACGTGGTATAGAATTTTTTGGACATAGAAAACCTGAAATAAGCACAACTCTCCCAGATATCCTTAAAGGAGCAATAAGCAAATTTTCACCACTAGGTGGAGCTTGAGCAGCTGTCTGTAGACCAAACAAGATGTGTATCAAGCCACACCTGTCTTTACCTCGCTCCGGCAATTGGCACCCATTTCCCTTCTCACCCATTGGCTGATATGTGCATATTGCAAAGGGTTAATACACAGCAAAACAGTATCACCTTTTGGAGGAACATGTAGTGAAGAAGTCAGTAACTCATAAATTTATAATGCTGTTAGCAAGAGAACAGTTTGATCCGATGTGTGTGCTCTTCACCATTTTCTTCCTGGCGGTGGGCATTTTATGAGCAGGGAGTGGGTAAGCCCTGAGTGGCAGCCGTTCACTGCGCGTAGTTGCACGTGCGTGCAGCAGTGTCCGAAATTAACTTCCTGATTCACCGGCCAAGTTGGCCGGTAGATGTAAAAATCAACAGGCCAGGCATATTTTTTACCGGCCAAAATATTAATCCTGACCAGACCTCAATTTTGATAAAAATTAAGAGTGAGATTATGTTAATTTTCAGGGGCGTGGTTAGGGGTGTGGCTGACTGGACCCTGGAAGAGAAATCGTTGTTTCTTGACTTTGATAAGAAAATATTGTAGTTGATTATAAAAGACACAATATGAATATCAGATTCACGTCC